>NC_132845.1:56741686-56884186 GCF_048164855.1 Canis lupus baileyi
ATAAAAACTCAGCTGCTTTCAACTCAGAGAGTGGAGTGGGCAGCTGGGGAGAGAAGTGAAAACAAAGGGTCATCAGAAGGAGGATATAGATCTTGATTAACTACCAGTGTAGCGAGAAAAACAAAGTTTGTACTTTAGTATTATATATATATGTTTGGAGATCTATATCTGTAGATATAGATATATAGATAGACATAGATATATATCTCCAAAACAACTAGAAAAATTGAGCAAAGAAAACATCAATTACATAAAAAGAGGAAGAAAAGGGGAAAAAATTAAGAAAGACAACAACAGAAAACCTGAAATATGGTGGTGAAAATAAACTCAAGTGTTGGTATTCAGATTAAGTGTAAATGACAAATTTTTCTATAAAAAGGCAGAAACTATAGCCACCATTTAGTGTATATATACCATGTTTTAGTCTTTAAATAGCTGCTTTTGTTAAGAGCTAACCTTTAACACTGGGGTTCCTGGATGGCTCAGTCAGTTAAGCATCCAAATCTTTGATTTCAGCTCAGGTCACAATCTCAGGGTCCTGAGATCAAGTTCTGTGTTGGACTCAGTGGGGGAGTCTGCTTGAGATTCTTTCTTCTTCTTCCTCTGCCCCTCACCCAACTCATGCACACTCTCTCCCTCTTTCTCTCTCTCTCAAGTAGACAAGTCTTTAAAAAAAAAAAGCTAACACTAAATCCTGCAAGGTAGTTTCTTCTCTTAGAGATGAGACAACTGAAGTTTAAGAGAGATGAAGCCATTTGTTTCAAGCATAGGAGCTGGACACAAACCCAGACTCTTTGCTGTTTAAGACTATGCTCTTAATCATTCTATTAAACCACCCCTCAGCTGGGTTAAAAAATAAAAAAATTATTTATATATTATTTGTAAGTGATAAACTAATGCAAAAAAATATATAAAGTCTGAAAATAAAGAGTTGAAAAAGGTAATACTAGGCAAATAATAACAATGAAAAGAGGGGCAATAATATATTGATATCTGTGTGATGTGATATGAATAAGGCAATTCTGAGAATAGCACATATAATTATATATATGTTAACAAACATTTATATATGTATCTGTGTGTTTGCTGTAGAATTGGTGGTGATGTGAAGGGAATATATATGTAGATTGAGTTGTGGTATAATGCTCTTTTATTTGTGTGATTTTAAAATATATATTTTAATATAGGGAATAATGATCTTTTAAGGTTATCAGTTTAGCTGGGGAGGAGGCAAGTGCCCAACTGTAATGCAAACCAAGGCAGGAAGTAGGGAGAGAGGCTGTGTACTATGTTGGATGAACACAAAACTCAGCCTTAAAAGTGATAAAACGGGGGATGCTTTTCAATAGAGATGTCACCAAGCACCTTCTCTCATCAGACTGCCAGTCAGGGGGTTGAGAGGGAAGAATCTGGAGGCACTGTATAAGAATGACAGTGTCAGTCACGTGTCTCCATTTCAAAGCAATGGAATGTTTTCAATCAGAAAAATGGAAAAAACAAAACATAAACAACTCGACTTTTCTTATTTCATCCCAACTGGGTTGTCGGTCCCTTTGCAGTTGCTATGGCAACAGCAGCTCTCTTTTTCTTCATTTAGATCCTTTTCCAAATTGAGAACAATGAATGTAAGAGATCAGAAAGTAGGAAAAGCAAGTAGGCATTCAAGGCATTAGAATTATTTACCCTGGAGAAGAGAATGCTAAGAGGTGGCAATTATATTGTTCTGGGCTATTAAAGGTTACTACTATATAGGTAGTTTGCTGCTTGGGCCCAAGATAAAATCAGATTTATTTGAACTAGAGGGAAATAGCTTTTGGGAGAAAAAGTCCCTGGTAGAAAGTTCTGTGGAACTGCTTTTCTTCTCTCAGGGCAGGTGGATGAGGAGGCACTGGTTGTCATCTTCCCCTGAAAAGTTGTTGATCAGTGAAACAATATATCAGAACAACAAACACCAAGCAGCAAACACACAGAACTTACTCTGGTTTTATGTTTAAATATAAAATACAACTCTGCCTGTTTTGTATTTATTAGCTCACTTAATCTTTGCAAGAATCCTAGGAGGAAGAGACCATTCTTATTCCTATTTTATAGACAATAAAACAGACGGTGAGAGACTATAGTGGTTTGCCCAAGGTCACACAGCTGATGGAAAGCAGAGCTGGGATTTGAACTCAGGAAGCCTGTATTCTTAACCAGGGATAGATAATATATCTCGTGATAGATTATAACTTTCTTTTTTTCTTTTTTTTGATTATAACTTTCTTGAAATAGACCCAATTGCTCTGGGGCCTTGGTGGGAATCCTGTGTAAAGCCCCAGCAGACATGAATTCTAGTCTTACTGATCCATCCAATGAGTCCTTCAACAACGACTTATTGAATGCCTACTATATGCAATCCCTACGTAGGCACTCAAGAAGCAGCAGGGAGCAGGTGGATAAAGTCTCATGGAGTTTTAGTATAATCCAGGAAAAGACTACAGGATAGAAACAAATAAGTGAATAGGATAATTTCAGGTACTAACAGGTGCTGTGAAGGAAATAAAACTGAGCAATGATAGAGAATAAAGGTTGGTTGGGCTGCTCGGGAAGGATGCTTGGGAAGGTCTTTCTGAGGAGGTGCATCTCAACTTGCATTGAGCTCTGGTTGATGGGACAGAGTGGCCCTGTGCAGATCTGGGGGAAGGACCTTCCATGCAGGGGATCAGCAAATGTGAATTTGGGAACAAGCGTGAAAGTGGAAGAGTGGCGACAGAGAGTGGTGAACCAGGGTAGGGTAAGCATTGGAGGTTTGAGGTGGCTTCAGATGAGCTTGGGAGTGGGATGAGAGGCCGGGTCATCATTTGGGGTAGGGGTACACTCCTGGCATGCAAATAGCCTGCAGTGCACAGGACAGCCCCCGCTGGGAAAATTATCCAACCCCAAATGTCCATGAGAAACCCTGGGTCTCTTAGCCTTTGAGGCCAAGGAAAGGAGACTGAATTTTATTCTAGGTGAAAGAGAATCCTTCAGGTGACTTAAAGCAGTGGGATGTCTTGATGAGATTTACATTTCAGAAGATTAACTATGACTGCTGAATGGAAAATACGTTGTAGGAGAATCAAGAGTAGAAGCTGAGATTTTTGTGTTAGTGGCACTAAGTATTCCAGGTAAATGGAGTATTGCAGGTGGTTTATTTATTTATTTTTTAATTTTTATTTATTTATTTATTTATGATAGTCACACAGAGAGAGAGAGAGAGAGAGAGAGGCAGAGACACAGGCAGAGGGAGAAGCAGGCTCCATGCACCGGGAGCCCGACGTGGGATTTGATCTCGGATCTCCAGGATCGCGCCCTGGGCCAAAGGCAGGCGCCAAACCGCTGCGCCACCCAGGGATCCCTTGCAGGTGGTTTAGGGGTGTAGCAGAGGGTTAGGGAGGCAGAGGTGACCAAGCTCACTGATGGGCTGAATGTGGGGCTTAGAGGAGAGAGAGAAATCAGGCTTGACCATCAGGTTGTACACAACCTGCACAACTGGGCAGGTGGGCACTGCAGCTGCATATTTACATGGAGAGGAAGGAGGTTGGGGATAATGGGAGAAACTGGACATGCTAGGTGTGATGAACCTATTAGCTATACAAGGGGAGATGTCACATAGGCTGTTGGAAATACAGTCACATAAGTGACTTATGTCACTTAGTTTCTGGCTTTAGAAAATGAGCAATCACCCTAAAATCCTCTGATCCTGGAGTGATACAACCTGGATAGAGGCAGGTTTGGGAGCGGGGAGGGAGGACTGGATTTTATGGACTTTGGCAGTATCATCCAATTCTACATCTCCTTGGATTTCCCCCTCACAGCACTGCTATGCAAACAGACAAGAAGAAATGAGTCCTGTTTTGCAGAAACTAAATTATGCTGTGTAACAACTGATCCTCCTAAGGAGCCAGAGTGAGTCAGTAGTTGAATAATGGCCTGGGAGCATCCCAAAAACTAGGGGTGGGATCTTCCTGGCAGCTAAGGGAGATTAATAGAAATAAAATCACACCATGCCACAAAAGGGGCTATTTTCATCTGCTGAACCTCCAAGGAGGGGACAGGACCTTGGAAGACTATAACCCATGATTCTCACCAATTTCTTTCCCTGTGGTCCAGAGGCTCTGTATCTTCTCCCAAATTCACTGTGATCTTGCATTTCTGACAAGGTTTGGAAAGACCCGAAGCAGGTACACTACCTTATTTTAAATTTGCAGCTGTTTCTTTGGGATCTAACTACAGGCTGAAAAGGGGCTCATTCTTTTGAGGTAACCCGGAGCCAAATGAGCTGAAACATTTTCTGGTTTTGTTTTTTTGAGAAAATGAAATGACCTGAGCAGCCAAGAGGAAGGCCTAGAGTTAAGTTTCCTCTGTTTTTACTGTTTTTGAGGCTAGGCATGGGCAGCAGTGTCCTAGGAAGCACACCCCACCCTCTGCTAGCATGAGTGGCTTTCCCAGCTGCAATGGGGTAACGCCCAGGGGAAATAATCTAACTGTGTTACTGGTAATTAAATGGAGAATGTCAAGTCTCCCAGAGGACTGCTGCTTAT
Source organism: Canis lupus baileyi (assembly GCF_048164855.1). Lineage (NCBI taxonomy): Eukaryota > Metazoa > Chordata > Mammalia > Carnivora > Canidae > Canis > Canis lupus. The sequence continues at coordinate 56,746,249 of NC_132845.1, forward strand.
TGGAGAAGTGGAGAGCAATCTTTGCTTGCAGCCACTCACTGGTAGAAAAGTAAAATGAGCTTTGTTTTGATGAAGTGTCCTAGAGCTAGTGAAACATCCCACAAAGGGCATTGTCTCCGAGACTTGCTGAATTTATTGTACTGAACCATAAAGCTAAGGCAAAAAAGAAAAAAAGAATCTTGGCAGTTAGTTTAGAGGGGAGAGGGAGTGGATATTAACATGGACACTAATTTTTCAAAGGCCTGACACACGCCAAGCTCAGTAATATGGGTATAATGTTGAAACAAGGGTCTTAGGCAACTATTTTGGGCTTCTGAGACATACAGTTTCTGTACAACTTTGTAGTATGGAAGCAGCTATAGACATATGCAAATGACTGAGTGTGGCTGTGTCTCCATAAATCCTTCTCTATAGAAATGGATAGGGGGCAGGGTTTGGCCTGAGAGCTGTAGTTTGCCAGCCTCTGGTTTAAAGCATGGTTCTTATACCTTACTGTTTACCATGTAGGAGCTTTATAATAAAACTGACGTCTGACCTCACCTCCAGAAATTCTGAGTGCAATCTTGAGTAGGGCCTGGGCATCAGTACTTTAAAAAAACTCTTTAGATAATTTATTGCACAGCTAGGGATTTGAATCAATGGGTTTAGAGTTGTGGCTTTCACCTGGTCACACAGTAGAGTTGTGTGTGTGTATGTGTTAAAAATACTTATGATAGGGCTCTTGGGTGGCTCAGTCAGTTAAGTGTCCAAGTCTTGATTTTGGCTCAGGTCATTAGTCTAGGGTCATGAGATCCAGCCCCAAGTGGGGCTCTGTAAGAAGTCTGCCTAAGATTCTCTTTATCCCTCTCCCTTTGCCTTTCCTTCTCCCCAGCCCTCACTCTGCTTGCTTGGGCCCACTCTCCCTCTCTCTCTTAAAAAAAAAGGAATATTTATGACCAGTAATATCTTTACAAAGACTTAATCGGTCTGGATATGGTTTAGGGATAAGAATTTTCTTTCTTTTTTTTTTTTTTTAAAGATTTTATTTATTCATCCATGAGCGATAGAGAGAGAGAGAGAAGCAGAGACACAGGCAGAGGGAGAAGCAGGCCCCATGCAGGGAGCCCAAAGCGGGACTCAATCCTGGGTCTCCAGGATCATGCCCTGGGCTGAAGGCGGCGCCAAACTGCTGCGCCACCGGAGCTGCCCGGATCAGAATTTTCTTAAACCTTTCCAGGTGATTCCCCTGTAAAGCCAGATTTGAGAACCACTAGTCTAGAAGGCAAGACAAATAGGCAGTTTCCATACAGGGGTCTTATAGTAGTTTCAGCAAGTGAATTGTTTATTTATTCACTGAATAAACACTTATGTAGGGCTTGCTGTGTGCTAGTCTAGGGTCATAGGCATTTATAGATACTAACTCATTTAATTTTCATAACATTCTCTAGGGTAAGAACTATTCATATCCCCATTCTGTAGTTGAGGAACTGAGGCACAGAGAGCTTAATTAGGAACAAGGGGGTTGAAGGTGTTTTAGGAAGGGCTTCTAGGAAACTGAGGTGCCTGAGTCGAGACCTGAAGGGCATGTTCAAGGCAGCCCAGTAAATGCTGGTGAGATTGGGGCGGTACAGTGAGCAGTGCTTCCCAGAGAGGGTCTGTACCAAGGCCTGGGGGTGAGAGATGGCATGGCCTCTTCTATAAACAACGAGTAAGTTTGGTGACTGGAGTGTAGAATGTGTTCTGTTCTTGGAGACTTCAAGAGTTTTCCTTTAAATGCAAGATGAATTGATTCCAGAGAGCTGTTATAGAGTATAGTGCCTAGAGTCAGCAATACTGTATTGTGCACTTAAAAATTTGCTAAGAGGGTTGATCTCATGTGCAATGTTCTTTTTTTTTTTTTTAAAGATTTTATTTATTTCTTTATTTGACACAGAGAGAGAGAGAGAGAGAAAAAGAAAGAGAGTACAAGCAGAAAGAGGGGGAGAGGGAGAAGCAGGCTTCCCGCTGAGCAGGGAGCCCGACATGGGGCTCGATCCCAGGACCCCGGATCATGACCTAAGCTGAAGGCAGATGCTCAACGGACTGAGCCACCCAGGCACCCCTGCAATGTTCTTAACACACACACACACACACACACACACACGCACACACACACGAAGAACAAAAGACAAAACCGAACAAAGGGACATAAGGAAACTCTTGGGGGTGACAAATATGTCTATTGCCTTGATGGTGGTGATGGCTTCGTGGGTGTGTGCATATGTCCAAACCCACTGTATACATTAAATATGTGCAGTTTTTTGTACATCAATTATACTTCTGTTTTTAGAAAAGAATTTTTCAGTAGAGTGGTGGGGATAAAGTTACTTTTTGGGAGTGAATGAAAGGGAATGACACAGGAGTTGAGAGTAAAGATAATTCCTGACAGAGCCTTGAAGAAGACAGGAAGTACAGGGTAGGGGACAAGAAGGAGAGATGGGATTGAGGGCACTAGGATTTATTTTAAATGAGAGAGAGTTGTTCAGGCTTAATACTGATAGGCAGGGGCCAGAACAAAGAGGTAAGGAGTGAAGGGGGCAGATGACAGAGCAGAGTTTTTTTGGTTTTGTCTTTTTTTTTTAAAGAGAGATTAGGGAGGGGCGGGGGCAGAGGGAAAAGAACAGAGAGAATCTTACATAGGCTCCATGCTTAGTGCAGAGCCTGTCATGGGGCATGATCTCAGAACCCTGAAATCATGACCTGAGCTAAAATCAAGAGTCAGATGCTTAACCTACTGAGACACTCAGGTGCCCCAACAGAGCAGGGTTCTTCAGGACGAGAAGACACAGTCTAGAATGTATGAGGACCTGTTAGCAAGTAGGGCCTCCTTCTTGGGCAAGGAAAGGATGATGTGGATGCGTATATTTTGTAGGTGAGTTGGCATGTAGGTGGAGAAAGATGTATCTGATGTTTTGTTTTATCAATTGTGGCTGTTGTGGGTACAAGGAACAGAGAACTACTCAAGCTTGTGTAAGAGAGCTTATCAGCTAGAATTGCATGCAGAAAGCCAAGTATGGATGTTTAGTCTAACAGGGGTCTTATATTTAAATCTCAAATATGAGACTCTAGGTGTAGGTAGTTCAGGATGATACAGCTACTTAAGGAAACATAAAGAATTTGAGCTCTTTCAAGCTACCTGATTCACCACACTTAACATGTAGCTTTTGCTCTCCTGGCCATATGATATTTACTGTTGGTCAAGCATCATGCCTGATCTCTAGGCAGGAAGGAAGGGTAACAGGTGGGTGTCAATTGATAGTCTTTTTTTTTTACTTAAAAAAAAAATTTCCAGGGACATCTGTGATAGGCTACCACTTATTGGTCAGACCAAGTCATATGACCATCTGTCCGCAAAAGGATTTGGGGAGGCAAATACATTTAATTGGCCATTTTGTCCTCCAAACAAAATCAGAGTTATATTATTCAGAGGGGACAAGAGGAGAAGAAATGTGTATAAGGCAATAGCAAGGTCTACCACAGAATACACGAAGAATCTTAGGAACCCAAGGAGAGCCATCCTTACAGAATTTGGAACAGAGAACTAAGATTCTCCCTCTCTAAGGATGGCAAGGAATTGCTGTCTTCTCCATGTCCCTCTGCTCCATTTTCCCTTTGCCACCAGCTTATTCTATTTACATTTTGTTTCTACTTGATAGTAACTTCTGTGTACCCATGAATTGTACTGGCTACCCAGCTGACCTTCATTCAGGTGCTTTGGTTTCTCAACTCCAGATTTGGGAGATTGGATACTTTTCTGAGCCAGGCTTATAAATTGGCTTACAATGGCCAATTATTGGCCATTGGCTGGTCAATGGATGATCTGAGTTTTGCTGGACAGTGGATGGACTCATCCACTGAATTGAGTCTTGGCCATACCCTGACTACAGGAAATGTGAGAGGTAATTTCCCTTTGAAGGAGCTCTGGGAAGGGGAAGTCCTATAGCATTTCTATTTTCTCTGGGAAGTAGAAGGTGAGGTCTTAACCCAAGGGTATGCAGAGAAGAGATAGATGAGAAAGCTCAAGAGACTAACTTTCTGAAGCCTAGAAGATGCTCAAGCAGCAGGAAGGGTCCCATTGAGTTTTCCAACCAACATTTTGCAAAGATATCATTATTCATGATTATTCTCTTCCAGCAGATCTCACAGTCTAGTATAGATACATGGAAGGCAGATGTTAGATTGATCCAGAGTTGGCATTTTCCCAGGTAGATGAGAAAGTCAGACGTTAGTAAAGAAGATTAAAGGATTTATTTATTTATTTATTTATTTATTTATTTATTTATTATTTTAGATTAATGGATTTAAAAAAAACCAAAAAGCCTATATGATTATCAGCTGTTGCCAAAGAAATATTGTAGGATTTAAGATTTGAAAGGCATGGCATTTCTTGTTGGATGATGACACAGTCTAAAGTTTGATCATGGAAGAAGATGGACAAAGAGAAGCAGAGAAGGAGTTGAGAAGGCACAAGATTTGAGAAGTTGAGTTGAGAAGGCACAGGATTCAGAAGGCATAGGTAATGGATGGGTTGCTCAAATAAATACTGAAGTCACTTGGAATGATGACAGCATTTGGAATGGAGAGGAAAATTATTTAGTAGAATATGGAGTATTTAGTGAAGGAAGAGGTTGTGGGTAACTATGATGTGAAGGTAGAGAGAGTCAAATCTGGATCCTATTTTTATTCCTTTTCTTCCTCACTGTCCGTACACAACAAATAATCAAGTCTTATAGATTTCATGTCATAAAAATGTTCTCTAACTCACCCACTTATGTCTTCTTCCGCAACCCTAGCATAACCCATCATTTTCTCCCACCTTTACCACTGCCCTAATCAACCAACATTGACTTTTAAAAAATAATTTATTTATTTATTTTAGAGGCAGAGAAAGAGAGAGAGTGTGTGCAACTGAGCCAGGGGAAGGGTAGAGGCAGAGAGAGAGACAGAATGTCAAGCAGACTCCCCACTGGGTGTGGAGCCCAACTACTGGGCTCATTCTTAGGACTCTGAGATCATGACCTGAGCCAAACCAAGTCCCATGTTCAACTGACTGAGCTACCCAGACACCCCAACTAACATTCACTTTTGACTGTCTCCAGACCTTCTTCACACTGTAACCAGAGTGATTTTTTAGAAAAAATGTATCTTATTACTGCTAAAGATCCTCAATGGCTTTCCATTGCTCTGAAGATAAAATCTATGTAGGATATTATATTTGTGTTCAATACATGATGTCCCTCCCTAGCAAAGGGTTCTACTTCTCTGCCTCCCTAGTGTTAGGCTTGGTCATGTGTCTTGTAGGGAGATTGTATAGTCCTACCCAGTAGAACACAAAGGTAGCCTTGTAACTTGCTTTGGCTAATGAAACACAGACCAACATGATGTATGTTACTTCTAAGCAGAAGCTTAAGAGCCATATATATGGCTCCTCATTTCTTTCCTTTCCCTCTTTTATAAGAGTGGCATTGGCCCCGATAAAGGCTGATCCATCAGGCATGAAGAGAATATAGAGACAAGCCTCACAATGGGCATATCACATGAGTTAGAAATAGGTTGCTATTGTAAGCTATTGGTATTACTATAGCAAAACTTAATACAATCTGTAAGGGGTTGAATGATTTAATGATTTGGTCCAAGTTCTCCAATCTTATCTCTCAAACATTTCCTCCCAGCTTAAATGTCATTTCCCCAGAAAAGTCTTTTATAACTCCCTTCCTCCTCTAGCAACACGGGACTAATTTAGATCGACTATTATTCTACCTCGTAACATCTTTTTCATTGCCTTCATATCACTCAAATACAGTCTGTGATATTTTTTTGAGCACGATTATCTGCTTACCACAGGAGAATGTGAGTTCAAAGGGGGCAGAAATTAAGTACGTGTAGTTCTTCATCATGTCCCAGTGTCTGGTATACAAAAAGTACTCAATTAACATTTTGTGATCAAATGGATATATCTGAGTACAGATCACAGGTGAGTCCAGAAGCCAGGGAATGGCTGATGTAGCAAATGGGAAGAGATGGGTGGGAAGCAAGAAGTGGATCCAGGGCAAACAGAAACAGGTCGTGGGCAGGGGTAGAGTAGTGCATAATGAAATGACTGCAGGTGAAGGTTCACAGTGGAGAGGGCCTCTTACAAGATGCCAGTCACCGTTTCTACAGATAGGACGGTCACTGTTCAGGGCAAAGAGCAGGCTTGTATATAAGGCTACCATCCTGTCTCTCCCCTCTCCACTCCTTGTTTTGGGATTTCTCATTCCATCAACTTGTTGAACATCTTCCAGATGTCAGGTATATTGGGGATATAGTTAGTAAATAAGCTAATGCATAGTTTTGTGAGCTTACCCAAGTGGGGAAAACAGGCATGAACCAAATAACTACCAGTGCCAGATGAATCCTCTAAAAGAGAAATTCAGAGGCCATAGGAAATCCCATAGAGAAGCAAAGCTGTGTTTACATGTCTGTTCTGTGCTCCTGCTACTCTTTCTGTTTGCAGTGTCCTTTCCCTTGATCTTTGCCTACTCAAATTTTATCCATGTTCAAGGCCTCCACTCAGGAGGTTATTTTATTTAAAAAGACCATAATCCTGTGGTCAGGGAATTTCTCTGTTAACCTGCCAGTGGTCTGGAGGTGCTGTGGTCCAGGGTCACTCACTCTAAATAATGATATTTCTGTCTAGGTCTTCTTCACCTTTATGTAAAGAGTTACAGGTGTTCTCAATGGGATACTGTCAGTATTTACTAGAGAGAGCTAAGAGGGTATGGGGTGGGGCCCTGGCAGCATGAGCCACATGCTGCCTCATTGCCTCATGTTAAATCCCATAGCCACCCATTTCTCCCAGCACCCACTGGGTTTTGATGGAACTATATGCCTTTAGTATATTCTATCTTATCTTGTGTGTTCATGTTTTCCTCTTACTTTCCTGTAAGCTCCCGGAGGCAGGAACCATGTCTGATTCATCTTTTTATCCTCTCTATGGCTTAGCAGAGGTCCTGTCACAGAGAATCTATTTACTCAATAAATGTTTGCAGAATTGAATTGTGGGGGATACCATTGCTCCGTAGGGCACTATTAAATCATATCCATTCTTTTTTAACACCGTCAAAAGATATTGTCATAACATTGTCATTGACTCAGAGAATCCATTTCCAGAATTTTATCTATTAAAATTCAAAAAAAATTTTTTTTTACCACAGGAATAGATCCACATGGTAACAAGTCATATAATCCAGAAGCATTTATTGACAAAAAGCAACAGCCTTTCATCTGCATGTACTCTTCTCTCCAGAGACCTTCTTTTTAACTATTTCTGTTTGTTTCTACTGGACTCTAAACAATACAGTTGCCTTGAACAATGCAGGAGGTTAGGGGTTTGGAGCCTTTGTGCAGTTGAAAATCTGCATATAACTTTTGAATCCCCAAGTACTTAACTACTAATAGCCTACTGTTGACTGGGAAGCCTGATCAACAACTTAAAAGGTCAATTAACATGTATGTTGTATGTTATATGTATGCTACACCATATATTCTGACAATAAGCTAGAGAAAAAAATGTTACTAAGAAAATCACAAGAGAACTGGAGGGTATTATGCTGAGTGAAATAAGTCAATCGGAGAAGTACAAACATTATATGGTCTCATTCTTCTGGGGAATATAAATAATAGTGAAAGGGAATAGAAGGGAAGGGAGAAGAAATGGGTAGGAAATATCAGAAAGGGAGACAGAACATGAAGACTCCTAACTCCGGGAAACGAACTAGGGGTGGTGGAAGGGGAGGAGGGCGGGGAGTGGGGGTGAATGAGTGATGGGCACTGAGGGGGGCACTTGACGGGATGAGCACTGGGTGTTATTCTGTATATTGGCAAATTGAACACCAATACAAAATAAATTTAATATTTAAAAAAAAAGAAAAAAAAAGAAAAATATACTCACAGTACCATTCTGTATTTATCGAAAAAAAAATCCACACATAAGTGGACCCATGAAGTTCAAACCTGGGTCACTCAAAGGTCAAATATACTCACATCTCTATTTTTTGTTTTATTTACTGCAAGCAATTTTTATTTCCTTTTCTTTTCTATAAAAAATTTAATTTGGGTACATGAACACTTTTCCTTCTGTCTTATTCTCCCAATAGTTGGTATGTTTGTTTTTAATTCTTTAAAAATGACATTTATACCTTTATATAATATAGTTTAAATGCTATTCCTATGTTCACATTTCTTATTTTATCAATGTTATTTTTCTACATTCTTTGTAAGATGAGGACCTTACTGTTTGCTTTTATTGTTTCTTCTGTCCCAGCTTACCTTCCCACCTCCCCTTTCTGAGGACTACCTTTTTTTTTATTTTTAAAAATATTTTATTTATTTATTCATAGAGATGCAGAGAGAGAGAGAGAGAGGCAGAGACACAGGCAGAGACACAGGCAGAGGGAGAAGCAGGCTCCATGCAGGGAGCCTGACGTGGGACTCCATCCAGGGTCTCCAGGATCACGCCCCGGGGCTGCAGGCGGCGCCAAACTGCTGCACCACCAGGGCTGTCCAGGACTACCTTTTTAAAAAAGATTTTATTTATGAGAGAGAGAGATAGAGAGAGAGAGAGAATGAATGTGCACCAAGAGAGCACAAGTAGGGGGAGGGGCAGAAGGAGAAGCTGACTCTTCACTGAGCAGGGAGCCAGATGCGGATATTGGACTCCATCCCAGGACTCTGGGATCAGGACCTGCACTGAAGGCAGATGCTTTACTGACTGAGCCATCCAGGTGCCCCAAGACTATCTTTTTATTTTACATTGCCAAGATGGATAACAGCTACATTCCATTCCTTAGACACAGTCAAGTTGTTCTTTGCCATTAGGTTGACAATAAAGTTGAATACAAACCAATGTCCTCATTATTACAACGATGTAATTATCCTTTACGCCTGGACCAAGGATTGAGCTAGGATTACATTTTCTTTTCTATGGATATAAAGTCACAACACTTGGATCATTCAAATCAGAATGTCAAAGCATCAAAGTTAAAAGATTTTTATATTCTTTTTTTTTTTAAGATTCTATTTATTTATTCATGAGAGACACCGAGAGGCAGAAACAGGTAGAGAGAGAAGTAGGCTCCCTGATGTGGGCTTCGATCCCAGGACCCCATGATCACCTGAGCCAAAGGCAGATGCTCAACCACTGAGCCACCCAGGTGCCCCAAGATTTTGTATTCTTAACATCGATTGCTTAAAATCAGGACACATTTAATTACTTCCATGTTTAGACCTTACTTTCTTATAATTTTTTTTAAGCCTGGAGTTTCTCATTACCCTTTGTTGCCAATGATGATAATAATAATGTTCCTTTATTGTATTTTCAATTTTTCCACCCTCTCAAATCGATACTGAATATATTTCTTTGGTACGTCCTCTCTTCCAAGACCTCTTGGAAGGAATGGGATGAGGGAGGGTTGGGGATACTCAGGCTGCCATGTTGAACCACAGATTCTTCCATGCTTGAAATTTCTTTTTTAAAAATAAAATTCTGTGAAATGTGATTGTGACCAAGAATTATCCCAGGTTCTGAACGGTTCTCATGCCAGGCCAGATAATCTCTCTGTCTCATATCGGACTTCTTGTATTTTCAGTTTTGTTATTCTTTGTGCCTTGAATTTATCAATAAAATGGGGATAAGAAATTCAAAGATTTTATTTATTTATTTATTTGTGATAGAGAGAGAGAGAGAGAGAGAGAGAGAGAGGCAGAGACACGGGAGGAGGGAGAAACAGGCTCCATGCCTGGAGCCCGACACGGGACTCGATCCCGGGACTGGATCCCGGGACTCCAGGATCGCGCCCTGGGCCAAAGGCAGGAGCCAAACCGCTGTGCCACCCAGGGATCCCCGGGATAAGAAATTCAAATTGTGTCACAGGAAAAATGACTAAGAAGGGTAATTCTTAGCCATTCATTTCTTGGGGAAAAATCTATATACAATAGTTATATATATATATATATATATATATATATATATATATATGCAAATTAAATACATGAGCTATATATAAGGTTATTAGGTTTAAAAGAGACTATATTGTAGAAGAACTATCTCTGTGAATAGTAGAGTGATATTGTAAAGTACATGTCATTTTTATTTCTGTGGGTAGGGGCCATTAATTTGTGATCCTCTGTCCTTGCCATGGAGCACCATCTGATATCAGCTTTAGGATCAAGTTCCTAGTTCCTGAGGATGGAGGCTGGAGCCTCAGGTAGGGTTAGAAGCCCAACCCATGTTGAACGAAACACCTGACCTTTGGAGGGTACAAATCCTCCCTTCTACTTCTCAGTCTAGTGAAAAGTCCTCATTTGGCCTTTCTGTACAGAGAGGGGAAAAACCCCTGGACTGTCACTATCTTTCTTCATTTCAAAAGGAGCAAAAATCTCATTAAATCTATAGGCTCTTGTCCTCTGCTCTGAAGCCAACCAGGCAGTTCTGAATTACTCAGAAGTTAAAGTGATTTGGAGGTTACTGCCCACTATCCCTACCCCTTCTAGTCTCAGTGTAAGGGTGGCTTTCTGAGGGCCCTCTCTCCTGGCTTCATAGAATGTAGACTAGGTCAGATCCCCTTGTAACACACTTCTGCATGGAAGGGACAGATACTCAAGTTAAGCCTGTTTAAGCAGAAAGGGAATTCCCTGAATCATGTAATTGAGAAGAGCCAAGTAGCATTTGTGGATAGAGCCACAGTGGATATAGAAGCTGAATTTGTGTCTTGAAGTTTGTCTATCTGTCATCTCGTCCTATCTTTGCCACTCTGCTGCCTCGTCCTCCTCCCCCACTTCTCTTCTTCCTCTTCTTTTTTTGTCTTAATTTCTTCTTTCCTTTTCTCCTCCCTTCCTTTCTTCCTTTTTTAAAAAAATGTTTGTTCTTTTAGCATTCTGTACTACTGAAGTTCTAGTTCTAGTTTATATTAACCTCGTAACCCACAATCATAGCAAGTATAGCACAAGAGGGAAAATACGTCATTCTCCCAGATTCAAGTTCCAGAGAAGATGCTCATTGGCCTTTTTCATAATAAGTGCCCACCCCGAACCCATCAAGGGAATAGGGTATACTAGAACTACCTATGTCTAGTTCACATGTTCACTCCAGATCACATGGAATAATATTTTGTTGTCTGGCAAGAGGGGTTCTGTTGTCCAAAGAAGGGGAGAAAGGTGCTGGGTATATACAAGATAATAGCATCCATTTCCAGCAGACCGTGAACTTGCTTTTTTATTTCTATACCATGAAGCCAATAAAGCTTGAAGCTTTAATTAAGGTCCCATACTTGCATACACCCCCTTATAACATTTATAAGTAAAATATTTTAAGTGCAATCCATTAGGACTGATGTTTCTGTTCACTCTGACTTTCCCTTCCCCTGCGCTGCATTTCCTTCATGTTGAGTAGCTTTGGAGGGACTACAGATAATTTTCTATAACTAAGTTGGGGATACATTTTAGTTTAAGGTTAATGAGATAAATATGTAGTTTTCAGTCACCTATGCATATGGCTAAATTATTGCTTGCAATCTCATGATAGAAATGGCTTTCAGGTATACTACTGCTGTCTGCTGTAAAAGCTGATGGGGTGATATGATATGACAGCTCAGGGCCAGAGTTGAATCAATATTTGGAATGGGCCCTTCAGTACCTAGTACCAGAACTATATGGGCAGGGGATGAGAAGCAAAGTTTGCAATGTGCACAGCTAAAAACCTCTTCTGCAGAAGATTCTTCCAAATCTTAAAGCTCACATGTGAAAACAACTTAATAGAGGTTTTCCAAGATAGGATTTTTTTTCTCAACATACTGATAATAAATTATGAAGCTTAAAGAAGTGATTTAAAAATTTGGGGGCACCTGGGTGGCTCAGCCAGTTAAACCTCCAACTCTTGATTTCAGCTCAGGTCTGGGTCTCAGGGTCATGAGTTCAAGCCCTGTGTTGGGCTCCACTGGGCATGGAACCTACTTAAAAATTTCTTTTTTTTTTAGTATTTATTTATTTATTTATTTTATGATAGACATAGAGAGAGAAAGAGAGAGAGGCAGAGACACAGGAGGAGGGAGAAGCAGGCTCCATGCTGGGAGCCTGACGTAGGACTCGATCCTGGGACCCCAGGATCGCGGCCTGGGCCAAAGGAAGGCGCTAAACCTCTGAGCCACCCAGGGATCGCCTCTTTTTTTTTTTTTTTTACTTAACCATATGAGGAAAAACAGAGTTATCTTTCTCTTCTTTCCATTGAGAATCGTGTTATAAACTTGTCATCATATTGAAAAGGCAATCAGAATATACACCAAAATAATGGAGAAAGAAATATATAAATATTACAATATTTTTTCTGGATTCAAAAATTTATAATTGTGATTTTTAAAATTCATTCTTAACACATATTTACTTTTTCTTTGGAGGCAGTAATGCAATGTAACATTTATTAAGTACTTCTGTGTCAGACACTTAGTTTTGCTTATTTTTAGAATTTATTTTTTAATTTACCTATTTTTGGGGTGTACTATTCTGTGAGTTTGACAGGTGCTTTTGTATCTAATTTTGTATTTACTTTTTTTTAAAAGGGAAAAGGGGGGGGGAAGGTGAGTGGGGCAGAGGAGAGGGAGAGAGAGAATCTCAAGCAGACTCCACACCCAGGGCACAGCCTGATGTGGGGCTTGATCCCATGACCCTTAATCATGATCTCAGCTGAAATTAAGAATCAGGTGCTTAACCTACTGAGCCACCCAGCTACCATATAATTTTTTATTTACTTTTATATCTAATTTTATATTTATAATTTTGTATTTTTTAAAAGAGGGGCCTGGGCATCAGTGCAGCCAGTGTTGAGAACCACTGCTTTGGGACGTTGTCACAGAACCCCAGGTAAGATATGCTGGCCATCTGGATGAAGAGAATGGCAATAGAGAGGAATTTGAGATTTATTTGGAGACAGAATAGACACACGTGGCTGAATGTGGGAAGAGGATGAATGGGAAGAATCAAGGATCACGCCCAGGTTTCTGGCTTGAACAACTCTTAGCAATGGTCCTCAAACTCCACCATGCTCCAGAATCCCCGGAAGACTTGTTAGAACACAGATTGCTAGACACCACCCCCAGAGTTTCTGATTCAGTATGTCTGCATGCAGGGCTTGAGAATTTGCATTTTTAATAGTTTCCCAGGAGATACTGTTGGTCCAGGAACCACATTTTAGTCTAACAGTAGAGCTTTTAAAACTTCTGATCAAGCCAAATACCAGTGAATTAATTCAGAATCTCTGGGCATGGGATCCAAGTATCAGGCTTTGGAATCACTTGGGAACTTGTTTAATATATTCATATATCTGGAAAATCCCCAGATTCTGATTCTAATTGGTCTGTAGTAGGGCTTGGACACATATACTTTCACAGCTCTACAGGGGATTCTCTAATCACATGTCACCACCCTTGGGAGTCACAGAACTAGGTGGATGGTGATGTCATGTGCTGAGGTAACTACAGGTGTTCTCTCTAACACTCTACCATAGTTTCAGAGGTCATCTACTTCAGAGGAGCTTGCTGTCATCATCCTGGGCATGTGAGACACTTAAAACTTCTGGACTAACAGGAGCTTCCTCATTTTCCTTTCATGCTATAAAGTCATAATGATATATGATATCCAGGGAGCTAGCTGTTAATTCAGTCCTTGTAAGAATACAACAGAAAGTGTCATTATTTAGGAATGGCTACTCCTTATTGTATCCTCAGTGCCTAGCACAGTGCCTAATCCATAGAAAGCATTAAATACCTGTTTATTGACTAAATGAACTACTTTATGAAAATGAGAAATATATAAAAAATAAAAAAAACAGAAGTTTTAGAACTTTAAATATGAGTAGTATCCATTGAGTTCACTAGGTCTCAATGCTGGTTGTAAAACAGGATTTTGATATGGGTCCACTTGCAACACACCAAGATAAACTGACATTGACCTGACAGCTTCCAGGCCATGAGGAAGCAAAACTGTGAATGCACAGCCCTTGAGGAGTTGCAGGGGGAGTCTTGTCAGGGAGAACATGTCCTAGAGGTACCTCCAGTATAAGTGGTCAGGTTCCACATGCTCCTGTGTCCTCCATCAGCATATTCTTATGATGTAGCCAATGAATTCACCACCATGATCCATGTTACGCAAGAAATGTCACTTCTCTTTATCTTCTTAATTTCTACTGTGAGCTGGCAACCTTCCTAGCCAATGGGAAACTCTATATTATCTTTACTGGAAGGCATTCTCCTCCTCTGACCCACCCTGGAGGGATGTGTAGGGTATTAGGAGGAGTTAAATATTTGGAGCTGTCCATTCTGGTTTTAGCCTATCCTCTTTACCTGTAATAAGTCCATAGGGTGCCTTGAAATTGGGAAGCTCAACTTCCATCCAGTGCCTAGACATGAAAATTTTCACTGGGTCTGCAAGTGACCAAGGCCCAGTCTTCCTGGGTGCACCATATAGTCATTTCCCCAAAAGTCCTGCCTAGTCTTCTGTGCTCTGTTGGGACATGGGTTAATAATTCTACTACTGAGGATCCCATCTTTTTCTTTTTGTGGTGGAATCTCTCTCCTGTGTTTCCTCCTTATACTCACCACCTTCGAGCACTCACCAATCTCCCTCCACTAGGATGCCTAGAATCATCTTTGTAATCTCAGGATTTCACAAAAATCAGGGAAGGGTACTGTCTTTCAGGAGCTTTGACTCTGCTCTGAAAACCCTTTGAAGACAGAGAAAACAAAGGGCTAGCTACCTTCTCAGACATGGAGATGTTCAGATTCCAAAGCACAAAACACACTACTGTTCTTGTACTTCTTCATTTTGTTAATATCTCAATAAATTATCCTGCCACAATGGTAAGTTGGAATAGGATGCATCTCCGAGCATCAAACCATTCTGGATGTCAATGTGGTGTAAGTCCCAGGGCTTCTGTGGCTATAGTGGAGGTAGTTCCCTAATCCCCTTGGCTGTGTCAGTAAGGGAATCTCCACTGATTAGGAACACTTGCAAACACAACAATAAAAAAACCTTGCAAGTGAATGTCTGCACAGCTCTGTGGAATGTTCCAGAACATTTCTCTTAGCATTAAATTGGCATTTCATCTGAACATCTACTAGAATTGTTCCTATTCAAAGGCAGTACAATCTAATTCTCTCTGCAAAACAGGCTAGATTATACTAATGAATCTCTTTAGAGGGAAGATTTATCCTAATTTCAATGTCATTAGTAAATCTGGGCTAAATAAACACTTACTGTCTGCTGGGTGCCAGGTGCTGAGAACTGAAGGAGAGAAAGATCCTTAAAAACTCAGTTAAGAGGGAAATAGCAACAAACTTCTATAATATGAGGTTATAAAATATGAATGAAAGGCTCTAAAAGCATGACAGAAAAGCCAATAGAAAATTCATAGAAGAAATGACATTTGATCTGGGTTCTGAAGGACACATGAATATTTTTCAGGTGGGGGTAAGAGACAGGGCATTCCAGAAAGAAGAATGTCCAGAGCAAAGGGACAGGGGCAGAGCTTTGCAGACTCCCATGTAGTGGTGCACACCCGCACACATGCTCACGAGTGTGTTCACTAATGCATGCATAGGAAATGGAGTAGGAGCTGGTTGGAGTTGATTTTGAGGAGGAGAGCAAGAAATACTAGAAGTTTCTTTAAATCTAACCTAGTTTTATAACTAACACGTTAATCTCTTGTATTAACCTCTTAGATACTACTAGTACTACTGGGACTACCACAGAGATCACATTTGTTGCACTCTTACTAGGTCCCAAGCTGAATGTATTTTGAGGATTGGCTCATTTCATCTCCAGGTCTTTATGAGTCCATTCTCCTATTATCCTCATTGACAAATGTTCTCCATCTTTTCACATCTAGATATCACATCTTTCTGTGTAACTGCCTTATTTCTTAAGAGTCATAGAGTTAAAAAAATAGTTTTTAAAGAAGGTTAAAGGCTCTGCTCTGAAGCCATCTGAAGTCACCCAGCACAGTGTCCACTTAAATCTGTTGCTATACCACAGGAGGTTTTGACCTTACCATGTTGACTCTTCTGTTTTGACCATAAGGATTCTTGCTCCTGCTTTAAAAAAAAAAAAAAAAGATTTATTTATTTTTTATTTTAGAGAGAGAGAATGCACACATGTAGTGAGAGATGGGGCAGAGAGAGAAAGAGAGAATCTCAAGCAGACTTGGTGCTGAGCATGGAGCCCAGGGCTTGGTCCCATGACCTGAGCCAAAATTAAGAGTTGGACACTTAACCAAGTCACCCAGGCATCCTGCTCCTGCTCTTTTGACCCTGAAATGCTTTGAATCTAAGATTTATTTAGAATTATACCAACTCAGGTGAACTTTCTGTCCAGAAGGTGTTTTCTGGAGTGAATTCTATTAAGCCAGTTTATTCCCTTATCAGTTTTGTCCAGAGCACAGTTAGACCATTTCCAAAAATGTTAACTCTGCTGAAATCATTTTCATTTTAAATTATTTTCCACTTAAAATTTGAAACAAAAATTGATGTATTGATTAAATATTGTCTGTATCAAATTTTATTGATCCTGGCTTGTACTTTGTGCAATAGTCATCATTTCTATTAAGTCCATCTTTTCCTTCTGGGTCAAAATTTATAGATCTAAAAGTTGTTGTTTTTTTTTTTTTAAGAGTTTAATTCTCCTGTCAATTTGTAGTCAATTACAGGGTCTCTTCTTTCTGTGCAGTTTCAGCTGTTATCGGTTTTATTTAGCATTTATTATTTACGCCAATAATTTACAGATCAGCCCACTGCAAATGAATTAAAGTAGTGATGTTTTGTATTTGTTTCTCATTTGTGAGGAAATTGTAAAAAATTTTTGTATGCACGTGTATGTGAAGAGAGAAAGATTTAAAAAGAGAGAAGGAGAGAGATGGATTGAGAAAGAATACTGTTTGCAAAGCTCTTAAATGTATGTCAAAGTTTAAGTATCCATGGGGTCCAAGTGTCAGGATATGAAAGCACTGTTTGTCATGGATCAGTGTTTGTTGTCCTTGGTGGAGGCAGAATCTGAGTTCATTAGCCTGAGGAAGGATCCTGGAGGAGGGGTCTGAAGGCAGCAAGAGTTTCTAGAAAGCATCATGCAAGATACTAATTGACAGTTATGATTCTCCAGCTTTACCACTAAAATAGAGATGACTAGATAGCACCAGCCTTATGCATTTCATGTAACCAGTATCACTTGAAGTAACCTGAAGTTAAAGGTCTTAGACTCTTGACATCATAAGGGTTTTCAAGACAAAACCTATAACTCTGGGGGGTAGAGGAGGTTTGTGCCTTCCAGAATATCCATTTCCTATTGGATTGAGCCCAACTTTTTTTTTTTAGCATAAATATTGGATCCTTCAAATTTGGTTGGTGTCCACTCTCAAGCCTCCATGCCAATGCACACTTCACTCAGGCCACTCTGAAATTTTACTATCTATGCCTCTTTGTTCTCCCCATGTTAGTTTCACCTGGAGTTCTATTTTTCTACCCTTCTCCCTGGAAGACTCCTACATATCTTTCTAAGCCTTTCCCAAAGGGGCCCTCCCTCCTAGAATTAGGAATATGGAAGGGACGTGGAGGGGAATTTTTTGGATGTGGAGGACATGGGAATGACTTGGTGCAAATTGTGTGTATGGGGCAGACAGAAGAAATCTTGGACTGGGAGAGTCTAAGAGAGGCAGGCAATTGGGAAGGACTGGGGAAATGGGAAGGTCTGCAAGGAATTGGGGAAGCATAGGCTTAGACTCAGGGATGCTATAGGCCATGTGAGGGGATGGGGACTATGGGGAGTTGAATGTGACTAGAGGTAAGTGGAAGGTGGTAGATGTCGTTGTTAGGAGAGCTGACTGTGCACCCCTTTGCTCTCTGCAACACTCTGCGAAGACCCTAGTATAGAACTGAGCACATCGGGTGTTGGATGCTGTTTCTCTTGCCTCCAGCCATCTGTGAGTTCCTCTCAGTCCTGGGATGTAGTCAAGGAGGAGTGTGAAATGGCTGAGCCTCCATCTCCTTGAGAGCAACTCTGGCTAAGGAGTGAGCTGACAGGCAGGGCCTCTCCAGTCTCTTCAAGAGCTACCTGCTCATCTTCCCCCAGGGCATTCTCTGCTACATCACTAAAACATTAAAGCCCAGAAGACAATACCTATGGCATCTGTTCAGGGAATGTGTGACCCTCATGGGGAGGACCCAGGCTATGAGACTGGAGGTTTTTTTTTTTTTTTTAAGATTTATTTATTTTATTTGAGAGAGAGAGAGAGAAAGAAAGAGAGAGAGAGAGAGATGGCATGGTGGGGAGGAGCAGAGGGAGAGGGAGAGAATCTCAAGCAGACACTCTTCTGAGTGGGGATCCCCATGCAGGGCTTGATCTTATGATCCTGAGATCATGACCTGAGCCAAAATCAAGAGTCAGACGCTTAACTGACTGAACCACCCAGGCCCCAACACTGGAGGTCTTTTTAACTTAAGACTCATCAGGTTTTTTGTCTGGGCTCTGTCCTGGACTGGAGGTGGAGATCATCTACTAAGAGTTATGAGCTAGGTTGAAAGAAAACTATAAAGTAAATTTACTGAATAGGGACATCTGGAAAACAATGTGTCTGTGATCCTCTATGAACTGCTGGTGTGTGACCTTGTGTGACCTCAGGTAAGCTACTTTATTTCTCTGAGCCTGAGTTTCTACATCTTCAAAATGGGAATCAAATAGCTATCTTTTAGAGCTGTTGTAATAAGTAAATGTGTTATGGTACCTTTAGTGTTTATTTTTTCCATTTAGTTTTTAATTCCATTTCAATTGATTTTTGTGTCTGGTATAAGGTTGGAATTTAACTTATTTTTTCCCTGAATGAATAGACAGTTGTACTGCAACACTATTTATTGAATAACTCTCCCCTTGCTCTCACCAATGAGAAATTCCATCTTTATCATACACTGAATTCTGATCTGTTTATTTCTGGACATTCAAATTGTGTTCTGTTAATCTGTTGGCCTATTTCTGGACTAATATCACACTATTTTATTATTGCAGCTTCATAATATGTTGTGATATGTGGTTCCTTATCATTATTCTATTTCAAGATTTCCTTCACTGTTCTTAGGCACGTGTTCCTTTTCCCCCTCCAAAAATGTTGGAACTCAATTTTTAACTGTGGACAATATCATAGGGATTCAGGGAATGTCTTGGTCATCTTGAGCTGCTTTACCAAAATACCTTAGATTGGGGTGGCTTAGACAATGGAGATCTATTTTTCATAGTTCTGGAGGCTGGAATTCCAACAAGGTGAGGACCCCCTCTTTAACTTGTAGATGTTCACTTTCTTGCTGTATCCTCACATTGTAGAAAGACAGAAAGAGTTCTTATGTCTCTTCCTCTCTTTATAAGAGCATTAATCCCATCGTAAGGATCTCATCCTTATGACATCACCTAAACCTAATTACCTCCCAAAGACCCCATGTACAAATGCCATCACACTGGAGATTAGGGCTTCAACAAATGAATTTGGGGTGGAGACACAAATGTTCACTCCGTAGTAGGGATGAATGGCATCTCTTTAAAATAGCGACTTTTCCTAATTAGGAGAATGGCATGTATTTCAATTTACTTAGGTTTTCTTTTTTGTCTTTTGGTATTTTCATTATATAGTTCTTTCACATTTGTAATTAAAAGTTTTCCTGGGTAATGAGATACTAATCACATTCATGCTAATCTAATACACACACTGTTAATCACATTCCCTCTTCATTCATCACACTCAGGTCACATCATTATTGCAGGGTCTGCCATATGAGGACAACATGACCCTGTTTTTTGGGAGCATTTAATCAGGCCAGTGGAAGATGCCCTGGCATGACCATGCATGGCCTTTGGGAACTGGCAGGATGATGTAGACATCTGAACTTTTCTAACATCAGGGTCTCAGAAGCAAGGATCAGCTATGGAAATGGAATCAGGGAAAAACCAGTCTTTTAATCTCAGGTAAATTAGGGTGACTCGTGGAACCAGAGATGAATCTTGTTGCATCCAAGAGGTCAAGTTAGTGGAAAACTTCAACTCAGTAAGAGCATTAAGCACACAAAAGCAACCCAATGTGGACCTGAACACAGGGAGATTTTCCATGGCAACACTACAGAGAGGTGGGATTTAGGAGGGGCTGGTGCCTGCAGCTTTGTGTGCTATTAAGGTGACCAGTCAGTTTGGACAGCATGGGGTGGGAGTGGGGTTAGTAAACAACACAGGCAAGATTAGAACTGATATTGGTCCAGCTTCCAGGACTGCATTCTTTCTTCTTCTACCTCTGGGAGCTCCCCAAATACTGCTGTCCTCGCTGTCCCTTAAACACTTGTACCCTCTGTTTCCCCCACACCTTCCTCCACTTCTTATCCTCCACACACCCCTACCTTCTTTCATCCTCCATCCAGCCCCCGCTCTATCATGCTTTATTTTGGTGGCTTTGGCTGACCGTGAGGCTCCCCAGTTTGCTGGAGTGAGGGACAGTCTGTAGACTGAGGAGAAATGACTTCCTCCTCTATCTCACTCCCTCTTCTTATAGCATAAAAGCTTCAAGCCATCTGTAACATCAGATTGTTCCATAAATGACACATAACATGAAAATAGGCTTCATAACCCGGAATAGCAAATAAGCACATTCCCTCCCCTCTCATGCAATGTCCTGTATGAGATGAGTCCTTTTATCTAAATTCAAGCAGATGGTGCAATTTTCTTGTCCTTCCTCATGTCCACATCTCAGTCCTGGGGATAAGGGTCCTGTCATTTTGGCTGGGCTCTTCGCTTCAAGTTGTAATTGTTGAGGTTAGTTTGACATTTGATGGAACATCTGTAATTAATGCGTCACTCAGATGGCACAAAGGAAAGGGAACATGGAGGGACCTTTTTATTGAGATGGAAATTCCACAATCAATTTAAGCACCCTTTGAACACCTACTATGCACAAATTACTGCTTAGGACTGGGCTATAGAGTTTAGCAAATGATCCTTAGCTTCAGGGACACAGCCTCTGCAGAGACAGCAATTGTCAGCAAAGAACAGTGTGACATGGTAAGTGTGATAAGGAAAATGTTCACAAAATGCTCTGGCAATAGGTTGGAGTTAGACAGAGAAAACATATTTGTAATACATATGACAGATAAAACTGTACAGTGAGCTGTCACAAACTGATGAGCAATATACTAACACCCAACAGAAAAATGGAAAAAGGCATGAATGGGATCATCCAAATGGCCAGTAGATATATATTAATCAAAAGAAGATACAATTTTACCCCTGGCAGACAGGCAAAAATTAAAAATGAGAGGAAATTCCTAGAGCTGGAAGGGATGCTGGAAGAAACATGTATTCTCATATATCATTGGTGGAAATGTGAATCATCAGAGTCATTTTGGGACCATAGCCATGCCATATTTATGTAACTTAAAAATATACATATTGTTTGTTTTGATCTGCGCCACTTTTGGCAATCTAGCCTACAAAAATAAAATTATTTGTTGAGGCAATAAAATTAAGAACAATTTAGGATTAAGTGTGGCCCTTCCATGTTATGGCATATTAAAGTAGCTAATAAAAAGTTTGAGTTAGATCTATGACTATTGACTATTGACCTGAAAGGATGCTCATTATGCATTATTAATGAAAATAGCAAGTTGCATAGGAACTTACCTAACATGATTTTGTTCTGGCAAAAACCATGAGAAAAATTCAGTGTGTGTATATGTGTGTGTGTGTTTGTAATT
Organism: Canis lupus baileyi; assembly: GCF_048164855.1. Lineage (NCBI taxonomy): Eukaryota > Metazoa > Chordata > Mammalia > Carnivora > Canidae > Canis > Canis lupus. Next base: position 56,768,064 of record NC_132845.1, read on the forward strand.
ATTTAAATAAGTGTGGAGAAAAATGGAAGGAGATACTCCAGGTTGTTAAGACTTGTAATTTTAGTAGGAAAGAAGGTGGGAAAGGAGAGAGGATAAGAATGACTATTTTTTCTTTAGTAACTCCACCTCCACCCCTCTAAAAACTAGTTTTAGATTTTCTGCTTTGGAGAAGACAGAATAGATGTAATTTTTCCTATTCTTCCTGCTAAGTAAAACTAAAATTCCTGGATGTTGCACATAAAACAAACATAAGACTCTGAAAGGTGGAGAAAAAAAGGCATACTGGCTAGGGAGTAAGGAACAACATGTTGGTGAACTCACTTGGTTTTATTTTCACTTCATATTCTGGACTTGGAGCTGAAAAAGTCAGTCACCCAGAACACAAATGGAGCAGACAAAAAAGCACCCCAGTAAAAACCTGACCTCACTAGCCAAAGCACCAGGAAAAGACCAACCTAACAAGAGATAAAATTTCAGATAATAACTGCTTTACTGTTACACCATAGAAACTGTGGCCCCAGTCCCAAACACACCAGCAAAGGCTGAATGGGAAGCCTAGAATTCCACTTTTTTTTTTGACAATCTAGCAAGGTATCCAGCTCTCACAGTGGATGGTATCAGAGAATGCTAATTTAGAAGTTGGGACTTCATCTAATGCCAACAAGTTCCCCCATCCTCATCCTGTGTAACAACAGAGATGATGTGGAGAGTCGACTTTCACCCTTACCTGGTAATAATGGAGTATCCCTCCCTCTCCCCTCTGGGGCATGCCATGGGAGGCCTAAGTAGAGCCACAGCATCACCACTGTTTGGAGGTTACAAGGCAGCTCCTACCAAGTGTCCATGGAGACCACATGAAGAGCAGGAACCCCCATCTTCTGCAGTAATGAGGAAAACTCTATTTGGATGTCAACACAGACCAAGTGGGAAACCTGCATTTATACCTCTATCTGGCAGGAACGAGGCAGCATGCCCTCTCTTGCTTTCAGAGTGATATCAGAAAAATCCATAAAATGGAAGGTTTAAATAAGATCTGAATTCTCATAACATAATATGAAAATGTTCAGTTTCAATTGAAAATCACTCATCAAACCAAGAACCAGGGAAGTCTCAAACTGAATGAAAAAGACAATCAATAGATACCAACACTGAAATGACAGAGATGTTGGAATTATATTACAAAGACTTTGAAGTAGCCATCATAACTGCTTCAACAGCATTGTAAACAATGTTTGAAACAAGTGAAAAAATGGAAAGTCTTAGCAAAGAAACAAAAGATCTAAAGAAGAATCAAATGGAAATAATGGAACTTAAAAAAATAAAACAATAACTGAAATAAAAGCTCAGTGAATGGGCTAACAGCAGAATAGAGGGGGCAGAAAAAAAGAATAACTGAACTGGAAGATAGAATAGAAATTATAGAGATAAAATGGGCCAAAAAATATGAACAGTGCCTCAAGGACCTATAGGACTATAACCCAAAATCTAGTATTCATGTCATCAAAGGCCCAGAAAGAGAAAAAAAGAGGATGGAGTTTTAAAAAGTGCTTGAAGAAATAATGGCTGAAAGCTCCTCAATTTGGCAAAGGGCATAAACCTACACATTCAGGAAGCTGAATCAACTCCCAGAAGGATAAACTGAAAGAAATCTGTGCCAAAATGTATTATAGTTAAACTTCTGACAACTAAAGACAGAGGAAAAAAATCTTGAAAGCAGCTTGAGTAAAAAGACAACTATAGGGGAAAAAGAATATAAATGACAGTAGATTTCTAATCAGAAAACATGGAGATCAGAGACGCCTGGGTGGCTCAGTGGTTGAGCATCTGCCTTTGGTTCAGAGTGTGATTGCTGGGTCCGGGGTTGAAGTCCGGGGTTGAAGTCCCATGTTGGGCTCCCTGCAGGGAGCCTGCTTCTGCCTCTGCCTGTGTCTCTGCCTCTCTCTGTGTGTCTCTCATGAATAAATAAATAAAAACTTTTTTTAAAAAAAGAAGAAAACATGAAGGTCAGAAAGATGTGACACAGTATTTTTTAAGCACTAAAATAAAATAGCTGGTTATTGAGAATCCTATACCAGTAAAAATATCCTTGATGAATAAAGGAGAAATTAGACATTTTCAGATAAAGAAGAACTAAAAGAATTTATAGGCAACCGACCTGCCCTACAATAATGATTAAAGGGAGTTCTCTAAACAGAAAAGGCATGATAAAAGAATCTTGGAATACCAGGAAGGAAGGAAGAACGCAGTAAGCAAAAATATGGGAAATAATACTTTCTTTCTCCTCTTTAGTTTTCTAAATCATGTTGACAGTTGAAGCAAAAATTATAACACTGTTGGATGTGGTTCTAAAGCATTAGTAGAGGAATTACTTAAAACAATTACAATTGTTTGTTAGTAAGTAAAGAAACATAAAATGTAGGTAAGGTTTCTACACTTCACTTAAGCTGGTAAAATTCTGACACTAGTAGATGTGGTAAGTTATACACTAACAAGTAGAACAACTCTAAAAACTGTACAAAGAGATACACACTTAAAAAAAAACAATGGAATTCTAAAATTCTCAAATAAAACACAGGAAGGAAGGAAAAAGAAATCAGAAACAAAAACTGAGAGAACAAACAAGGAGCAACAAATAAAGGAGATGTAAGCCCTAAGATATCAATAATTACACTAAATGTAAGTGATCTAAATATAATAGCTAAAAGATATTGGCAGAGTAGATTTAGAAACATGACTCAATTGTATGCCACCTGTAAGAACCTCACTTCAAAATAAGGATATAGGCAGGTTGAAGTAAAAGAATGGAAAGAGACATACAAACATTAATCAATGGAAAACAAAAGTGGCTACATCAATACAAGATAAAGTAAACTTCAGAGCAAAGAAAATTATCACAGAGAAGGCTGTTATATAATGATAAAATAATTAATCCACAAAAAGACATAGCTGTCTTAAATATGTAAGTGCCAAACAACAGAGCTGCAAAATATGTGAAGTTAAAACTGAAAAGAAAAAAAAAAAACTGAAAAGAAAGGAACCATAGACAAATTCACATTTATAGTTGGCATTTTAAATATTTCTTAACAATTGATAGAACAAATAGAAAATCAACAAAGATGTAGAAAACCTCAGTAACATGAGTCTGTGGGATCTTATCAACATTTACATACAGAACACTCCTTTCAACAATAGCAGACTCTACATTCTTTTCAAGTACCCAATGGGACATATACCAAGGTAGAACATGTCCTTGACCATAAAACAAACCTCAAAAAATTTAAAAGAGCTGAAATAATACAAAGTACATTCTATAATCAAACTAAAAACTGACCTAATGCTGAAAAAAACTCTAGCTAGTGCAATGGCAAGAAAAGCAAATAAAAGGCATATAGGTTCGAGAAGAAGAAATCAAGAATCAGCCACTTTACCCACTGAGCCACCCAGATGCCCTAAGAAAAGATTTAAATAAACATGGAGACGTACCATGTTCATTTATTGAAAGCCTGAACCTACTAAAGATTTGGAACATAGTAAAGATGTCAATTTTCCACAAATTGACAGGTTTATCACAATTTATATAAAAATCCCAGGAAGATATTTTGTAGATAATAGACAAGATTATTATAAAATTTATATATAAGGGTAAAGGAATTGGAATAACTAAAACAATTTTGAAGAAGATTGAGGTAGGAGGAATCACTTTATCTGATTTGAAGACCTATTACATAGTCACAGTAATCAAGACTATACTGGCTGAGTTAGGAAAGACACTTTTAAAAAACATATTTTATTTATTTATTTGAGAGGGAGAGAGAGAGAGAGAGAGAGATAGCAAGAGAGAGCACAAGCAAGGAGGAGAGGGAGAAGCAGGCTCCCCGCCAAGCAGGGAGCCTGACATGGGACTCGATCCCAGGACTCAGGGATCATGTCCTGAGCCAAAAGCAGATGCTTAACAGACTGAGCCACTCAGGCACAGTGGAGAGAACCTTTTTTTTAAAAAAATTCTAATTTGGAAATTAGAAACTTAAAAAAAAAACTCTAGTTTGTCACAGATGGATATTTCATAAGATAAAATAAAAGTAAATGTTTACAAAGTGAAGTAAAAAAGCAAGGACATATACAAATCCTTAATTTTTTTAATCATCAGTTTCCACAGACATAAAATTTCTGTAAATATTTCTAAATGCTCACTCTCAATTTCTATATGTTGTTGTGGGTTGTGAACTGGTACCAGTTCAAGTGGAAAAACTTTGAGTAGCACTTCCCCGGGTGATGGGAAGCTTATTGAGCAGAGATGTAAAATACTGTATTAATCAGAGTCAGGTGGGCCAGTAGGTTCTCAAGGTATAGAAAACCAATCCCAGGGAATCCCCCCAGGACCTTTGAAGGGGATCTGTGAGTTCAAAACTATTTTCATGATCAAACTAGAGTCAAAACTGTTTCATAATAAAGCTAAAAACTACTTCATGATAAAACTGGCACTTACCGTGAATAAAGGCAATAGCACCACAACTAACTACACCACACCAGTGGCCACTCTGTTCTTCACTGCAACACACTTGGCTTAAAAAAAAAAATTGCCAGGAGCTCCTGGGTGGCTTAATTGGTTAAGCATCTGACTCAATTTTGGTTCAGGTCATGATCTCAGGGCCGTGGGATTTGGCCCCACATCGGACTCTGTGCTCAGCATGGAAGCTATTTGAGATTCTCTCTTTCTCTTTTTCTCTCTCTGTCCCTCCCCCTGCTCCTATGTACTCTCTCTCAATAAACAAACAAAAAAGTGAAATCTTTAAAAAAGAATGCCAGCTTCACTTATAAATGTCCTTGATGTAGTAGTAAAAATTATTAATTCTATTAGATCCTGAGCCTTCAGTATAAATCTTTTTATTATTTGTGTGATGAATTAGGATGTATGCATTGGGCACTTTTGCAAACCAAGGTATGATGGCTGTCTTGAGAAAATGCAGCTGAGGGGGCACCTAGGTGACTCAGTTGGTTAAACATCTGCTTTGATCTCAGGTCATGATTCTGGGGTCCTGAGATTGAGCCCCACATTGGGCTCCTTGCTCAGCGGAGAATCTGCTTCTCCCTCTCTCCCTGCCCCTGCCCCCACCCCTGCTCACTCTCTTTCAAATAAATAAGTGAAATCTTAAGAAAAAGAAAGAAAATACAACTGAGTTGCAAGCCCATTAGATTTTTCAAAATATAAAACAATGCCATTCCTTTTACTAAATTTTTGTTTTGGAAAATATAGTTATTTTTAATGATCTAGATTACTTGAAAGAATGACTGACCAACTATGATTATTCAGATTTGGGTATTTGGCAGAAACTTTCTTGAGAATGAATGGAGTGAACCAATCACTCTAAGGAAAACAACTGACAGAATTTGTTGCAGTGGATAAAGTGCATCTCCCAGGAGAAAATGAGAGTCTTTAAAAACATGTGTCTGCTACCATGAACTTGACAGCTTTTCAATTCTTAGAGACCTTTTGATGAAATTGGTGATATTAATTGATGTGATTTTAAAAAGATGTTGTATAATGAAATGTGCCAACATTTGGAAGATCTACATAAGCCGGTGAACTAATATTTTTCAAATGATCAATGCATGATATTGCAAAGTCATGCAAGCAAAAGATCCATCAACTGTATGATGGAGCATCATACAGTAGCAGAGTATGAAAAGTTTACTGATAGGATTTCATATTCTACATCACAAATAACCTTTAAGAAAATAAGCACTTGTCAAATTTTGGGATAGTTTCAAAAAAGAATATCCACAATTATCTGAAAACATTATTACAATGTTTTCCCTTTTCAAATCTTTTTTCAATTATACATCTGTGGAGGCTAGATTTTCCTCATCTACTTCAACCCAAACAACATATCACAATAGATTGAAAGCAGAAGCAGATAAGAGAATCCAGCTCTTTTTCTAAGTCACATGTTTAAAAGATTTACAAAAATACATAACACCACCCTTCTCATAATTTTTTTTGTTTTGAAGCAAAACATTCGATTACTTATTTGTTTTGTTATTTTATTCTTTATAAAGGTATTTATATTACCATGTAGTGAGTTATTATTATTTTTAAATGAACAAAATAGAAAAAACTTCTTAAATTTCCTGTTGTAATTTCTAATGTGGTCAAATGTGCTAGTCATAACCCACGCAAGCAAGTATCTTTAGGACTGTAAAGTGATCCTGAGATCAGAGTTGAGAACCCCAGGCCATGGGCTATGGGTAGCATAGCTACAAATATGGAAGCAGCTCAGAGAAGAGCCATGCAGCTCACACTGGATTGTTACTTAAAGCAAAAGAAACTTTCATTATGTTTAGCCCTTGATATTTGGAGTTTGTTATGTAGCATAGCCTAGTGTAGCCTGCCTCACACACACTCTCAAATCTGTGTTTTAGGGAGATCATTTTGGCAGCAGCGTGAAGGGTTGGATGGGGATGGGGATGAAGATTCAGGATGAGGCTGAAAACAGGGTCATAAATCCTGAAGTTGTTTTGGAGGATCTAGTTCAGGGTCTGAACGAGGTCTGAATGGCAAGTGGGTTTAGGTCCCTGGGGAAATGAAGTTATTTGCCAGATCAGTAAGTCAGTGTGCCTAACAGAAATTTTGTGTTTCAAAGAGAAAGGTAATGAGGAGTTCCATAGTGAACATTTGAGTGTGAGCTGCCTGTGAGCCATCCAGGGATAAGAATAAAAAGTACTTTCATGGCTCTATGTGCTTATTTTAGGCACCAAATATACAAAGTCATTTACTGTACATAATAGTCTTGTGAAGAAGATACTCTTATTATCCCTACTTCATAGGGAAACTGAGGCATGGGAGTGAAGTGATTTGTCCAAGTGAAGTGGTCACCCAGCAAGTGAGTGTTAGGGAGGGATGTGATTCCGATCTGAGGATTCAGGATTTTAGAACCATGTCTTTCTATCTCTTGTTGCTCAAAAGCTACTTGATAGAGCCTTGGTCCAAAGAGTCATTCGGTTGTATATTTGTTAATCTCAGCAAGGATAATAACTTTCACTCTTTCCCTCTGTCTGTTCATATTGGGAGACACAGGATTGAGCAAACTCCAAGACGTGTCCTGACCTGATGATACATCAGAAATTGTAGCAGCTCCTGTTAGAATTTCCAGCTTTACAGCAGAATCTAGCCTATCCTAAGCCTGGCTCACAGAGCCATGCCTTAAACACAAGCTAGGGAATGTTTGTGAAAGGCTAGGGGGGTAGCCACCATGGTTTAATGAAAAACCGCAAGGATTCGTCTTTACTGAGCTGGCTTCTGGACTCTGGGATGAACAAGTGCACTGCATTGCCTAGCTCTGGGGGGTTAGGGGGGTGGGCATCACTCACATTGTATTTGAATTGCATCCCCTGGAGTTGCTTTGTGTACTAACATATCTCATTCTCACTCATTAGCATCAGTTTCCCATTTGGCATCACCTCTTGGGTTAACCTCAAATTGTTTCGGTCCTCACTCTCCCTCCTACGTCATCCAACAGGATTTGGAATCTAGCTTATGTTCCTCTCAAATCACAGTGATTTGGCTTTGCCTCCTGGTGCCTCCTGCCACCAGCTCATCATGTGGATGCCTGACTCCATGTCTGAGAGGGGCCAAGGGAAGGGAAGAAAAGAAAGTTCTGAGATGTTCAGATTCTGTGTGCGGCACTGAGACTCCTGCAGGCGGCAGTGAGGGAGGGGCCTGAGGGTACTTGCCCTGTCGGTTCAGGGGAGAACTTCTGGGGAGAGTAGAAATAATACCCCAGGAGTTTATTGTCACCTCACGTTCCCTCCAACCCATCCTGAAAAGCCTGTTAGAGCCAGGATGAAATCCACAAGAGATTTGTTTCTAAATGTGTCTTAGTAGCCCTGATTTATGACCCAATTCAACCCAGGACACCCTGCTTTACACAGTAAGTGTAAAATGGACCGATGTGGAGGGCCAGGACATGTCATTGAAACAAAAGCTTGCTTGCTTTCAGATTCAGATCCCTGTGTGTCACATGCTTCCTATGTCTCAGGCCCCTTCAGAACAATGTTTTGAAATAATTATTTGTACTCCAGATGTCAGCTGCTTGGGTGCTCTTAAGACCTGTGGCATGCTGGGTTTATCTCACCCTTTGAAATTTAAGTAAAATTGATGGTAGCCTTGTAAACCAACATGAGTTCCAGGAGGAAAAGGATGGAGTCTTCTCTTTATCTGGGTGTGGGCAGGAGGAGGAGCTGCAAGGGTTGGTGAAGCACACAGGAATAGAAGCACTGGGGAGCCACTACCACCCTCAGGACCAAGAGGTAAGGACAGGAGGAGAGAAGCAGTGTTAGCAGAGCCTGAAGGAGCCCTAGAAGTAGGAGAGGGTCAGCCAGGCAGCCAGGAGTGGCAGTAGTGGGTGGGCCACAACAGAGCCCAGCTGAGGGCCAGGAACAAAATATCCCACCTCCTCTTCCTTCCTACCCTGAGCTCTTGCTGTCCCATCTGGTTGGCTGCCTCCATCCAAGAGGCAGAAGATAAGGGATGCCTGGTGATTCAATCTGGGAGGTTATCCCTCCCTGGGCACAGGGCAGAGAGCAGTGAAGGGTATGGCATGGCAGTGAAGGGTATGGCATGGAACCAGTGCCTATCTCAATCCCATGTACAATGGGAAACTCAGTTTTTCATGAAGTTCTTGGGGGATTTATGCTAGAAACAGGATAGGAGATCTAGAAGAGGGTGCCCGGGTGGCTCAGGCAGTTAAGCATTTGCCTTCAACTCGGGTCATGATCTCAGGGTCCTAGGATTGAACTCCACATCTTTAAAAATAAAGGAGATCTAGAAGAAAATAGGATATTCCCATAACAACCTCTGTATCTTACAGTGGTTTAACCTGACAAATCTTTATTACTGCCATGCACACTGAACATGCTCAGCTCCATTTGGCTTAGGGGCCTCAGCTAATGGTACTGTAACTTCTGGTAGGTTCTCAAGGGAACATGGAGCCATCTCAGTTCTGAGGGTGGTAGATACTTCTGTATGTGCTTTTCACTGCTTCATCCTGGAAGTGACAACCATCACCTCCACTCATATCTAATTAGTTATCCCTTGTTTTCTGATGCAGTTTTCTATCCTACTTGATATTCCTTCCTCCCTCCTTTGAATTTCTTCTCTCTTCCATTGGCTGACTTAACATTCACTTCCAGAATTTGACTCCGATTTCCTGACTCCATGTTCCAGAGCTCTTTCCTGTATCCAGCACCACCACCCTTTCTGCATCCTCTCTCTCTTTTTTTTTTTAAAGATTGATTTATGATAGACAGAGAGAGAGAGAGAGAGAGAGGCAGAGACACAGGAGGAGGGAGAAGCAGGCTCCATGCCGGGAGCCCGACGCGGGACTTGATCCAGGGACCCCAGGATCACGCCCTGGGCCAAAGGCAGGTGCCAAACTGCTGAGCCACCCAGGGATCCCCCTCTTTCTGCATTCTCTTCTTGGAAAACCCACTCTTGCCTTAATACCCTCTGCCTGACTCTTCTATAATCTTATGCACTTCAGCTCTGCATATCAAGAAGCCAACACCTTGTGAGAGTCATTAATTTTCAGAAGCTTTTATTTCAGCGACTCCAAAGATAATTGCTAAAAATAGTTGCATTCCCTGCAAGACACAGTTAAAATCAACTCATTTTGTGGTCAGGCTTCCCAAAGGCATGAGTGTGTGCTGAGAATACAAGTGTCTTAGTGGCTGTGACACATTTCCCCCACAAACAGGCTTGCAGTAAATAATGATTTCTCAGAGGCAGTCTTTGGTGCTCAGAGTTGGGACGGGTAGATATGGATGCCTGGAGATGTCCAGGTAGGCCTGGGGTCTCCCAGGAGGGGCAGCAGCATCATTTTCCATGAATGCAGGAGTGGTGTGAGAAGACAGGTTACTGGGGACCTCACACCTGGCCTTTTGGCATTGCAGAACTCTACAAAGTAGGTTCTTTTTTTAAAATTTTTAAAATTTATTTATGATAGTCACACACAGAGAGAGAGAGAGGCAGAGACACAGGCAGAGGGAGAAGCAGGCTCCATGCACCGGGAGCCCGACGTGGGATTCGATCCCGGGTCTCCAGGATCGCGCCCTGGGCCAAAGGCAGGCGCCAAACCGCTGCGCCACCCAGGGATCCCTACAAAGTAGGTTCTTAATGTACAAAACCTTCCATTAATGTCGGCGGTACCCTTTAGTATAGGTTTGGGGTCTAAAAGAAATAAGCAGTAGGTTGTTAGTGGGTACCGATCCTATTTTCCTTAATCCCCATGTTGGCCCACAGAGAAGGTAGTTCTGTTAACATTTCTGATCTCTAATAAGTGAGAAAAGGGAACTTCTGTACTTGGGCAAGGCTTGACTTACCTCCTCGTTGGGCATACCAGTGGCCACTTAAATCCTTTCCACTCTCTGTGTCTGGGGTCTTCCTCCGAGCATCTCTCTCTCACTTTCTCCTTCCCTCCCTCCCCTTCTACTCTCTGCCCTTCCCTTCCTCTCATGGACCTATGTCCTCCCAGATACAAGAAGGGTTGGCATCCCTTTCTCCTTGTAAAGACCAGGCAGGCTCTTCTGTGTTTGCTCCGACTTCTTGGGTGGGTAAATCTGGATCATACTGATCTCAATGTGCCCATTTGTAAGGTCAGTTGTGCAATGTTCTTCAATCCAGCTGTTGAAATAAAACTAGTTTTGCTTTTGTTCCTTCTCTGGCTCCTTGCATCTTTTCATTAAATTGGTAAGAATCCATATGGGAAGGAAAGGTATTACTGATGTCCCCAGATTTTTAACACATGTAGGGCTGGCTGGGAAGTCTGAAAAATCCCACACAAGGACTAGCACTTGAGGAAAAGGAACAAGGCAGGGAGACAGAGGATGTTGATGGTGCCTCTAAGGCCACAGTCAGCTCTTAGAGGCAGAAGGTTCTAGAAAATGGAAGACTTTATAACAGTGGACATCAGGGGCCTTTAACTTGAGTTCCAGAACCTTATTTTGTAGTTGCAGGTGGTTTCAGCAGGTGTGGGTCATGTATTTGTAGTATCAGCAGGACCTCAACTTCTGCCCTCAGACTCGGGCCCTGGGGTAGGGGGAGAAGAAATCCATCTGAGGGGCTCAGGAAGACTTTCCCAAGAGCTAAAAAAAAAAAAAAAAAAAAAAATAGCGAAGATTCTTCCTTGCCTCACTCCTACCTCACTTGGTTGGAGATATTTATATTTTTCTTGGGGTCAACTGAGAGTTTCTATGTTGCAGGGCACCTGGGTGGCTCAGTGGGTTAAGCATCTGCCCTTGGCTCAGGTCATGATCCCGGGGTTGTAGGTTTGAGCCCCATATCGGGCTCCCTGCTCTATGGGGAGTCTTCCTGCTCGTACTGTCTCTCTCACTCTCTATCTCAAATAAATAAATAAATAAATAAATAAATAAATAAATAAATAAATAAAATCTTTATTAATAAAAGGAAGTACTATGTTGGAAAAGGCAAGGCCTCAGTAGAGCTAGGGGAACTTGCCTCAACACAGGCTTTTCCTTAATCACAGCAACAAGACAAGAGGGCCAGTATAAGGACTAGGTGCATGCCTTGTGTGCACCCTATTCCATGCTCTCGGCCCACCTCTATACCAGCTTTAGTTCTGGAGGACGGTCCTCATGGATGCTGGCAGCATTCTCCCTTAAGTACCTGCTACACATCTCCACCCTTACACCTCAGGGTACTTTTCTGAAGGACAGCCTGTAGAACAGGGAAGTCAACAAAACCCGAGTAACCCTCCGTGGAGGGGGAATGGGGGGCAGTGAACAGAGACCCCCACCTCCTGTCCTTCAGAGGGGCAGTTCTGAGATACAGTACTCATCACCGGTGGGGATGAGTTCCAGTTGCCCACAGCATTAAGTAGCTCAGAACTGCTCTCTAATGACAGTGACCCCTTCCCTACCTCGCTCTCAGCACCACTGACTGTTACTTCTAGGTATTACATCCCAAATAAACTACCTGCACCCAAGTCAGCAGAGACTGCTTTTGGGGAAACCCAAATTAAGACACGAGGTGATCTCTTTGGGGTGCAAACATTGGCAAGTGGAAATCTAGCTGATTTCTGTCTCTCCCCTTGTCTTATTTCTCATCCAGAGGTAAGGGACATTAAGTGTCTTGTTCAGGGGACATAAATAGATGGTGGTGGCAAGAGATTTTAATGCTACCTTTTGAGTAGCTTGAGAAATTAGAAAGGAAAGCAGAATTTGGGGCAAAAGAATATGACATAGGTCATCACTTTTATTTGAATTAGTGCTAATCACAGCAGTGCTAGGACTTTGCCAACAGTGGAAGTTATTAAATTTTTAGGTCTTTGCTAGACATACAAAGTTAAAAATAATGGTATCATATGTATCGTTTTACCTCACATTTCTTTAATTATAGTTAGAGCATTTTCCCTCATGTTTATTAATCATTGTTATTTTTTCCCATAAGCTGGATATTCCACAAATTATTTCACAAATCATTTTGATGGTAGATATGATAGATACTCAGATCAAGCCCTCTTTTTTAACTATTTTAGGAAATGGTACAGTGCACAAACAAAAAATAATTTAATCTTCCTCATAACAAAAGTATAGTAGATTGAAAGAACAATACCATTTTTCCTGTACATTTTTGTTGTAAACATTGAATTGTTTGGTAATACCCCATGTATATGTTTTTTCAAGGGAAATTGGCACTGAGATTGACAGTGCAAATTGGTACGCTGTTTTGAAGGGCACTTGAACAATTTCTATCAAAATTTGAGATAGGCTTATCTATTGTTGCAGCATTTCAAGAAAAATTTGTCCTGCAAATATGCTTATATGAGGTCCCCAATATTATGCTTTATTGCGTGTCTATGTGTGTGCACATGCATGCCAGTCTATGCATGAAGAATAGACTAGTGGAGGTGAAGAATTATTAAAGACTCCTGGCTCCTTTCTGAATCTAATCCTGGAATGGCTGCAGAAGGAATAGAGATTCATGGATCCCAGAGCCTAACCCAAACTCTGGACCTCATTTAAAGAGGGAGAAAGTGACTGAGTGTTAATATGACAAGGGGAAGGGAGGTCCGGGCACCACAGGTGGCACATAGGCGAGGTGAGAACTTGAGAGCTGCCTCCCCCTCCCACTCCTCTTGCCCTTTGCTATTGCAGAGCAGGGAAACAGCACTTCAGCTCATGCTTCTGTGGGAGTGGTGAGTGGTGATAAGCACTGCAGGAAAGCTTGGACAATCTCAGCAGCCCATGGAGAACAGCATTGTCTGCAGCCATTGTTGTCTGGTCCATCCCCAGAAGAGGAGAGGGAGAGATTCAAAGAAGGGAAGTGGCTATGAGCACACCTGGAGATTGACTTTACAATGCTGCAATTTACCGGTGGAAGTGTGTGCTTGGATCAAGGATCTTGCCTCCAACTCCATCTCCTCCCCCACCCACCCACCCTTTATCATCACAATCAAGGTATCAAACAGTCCCAAAGGAATATGAGTTCATAGGAAAATATAACAAAATATAACCAACTTAAATAATCTATGCCATAAGAAGCAGAGATAATGGATTAGAATTTTTAAAAGTTAAAGTTAGGAAAACGAATATCCCAAGAGAAATAAGCAAAGATTTTGGGGACATAAAATAGGAATAAGAAGTTTTGAAGAGCCATTTGGTGACTGTGGGGCATAAAAAATATATTGCAAAAAAATTAATAAATAAAAGCCACATTCTTTGGGCATGAAAAATATATTTTTCATAAAAAATGAAAGCCACATATATTGTCCACGGAGAAGTTAGCCAACATAATGAATACAGCTAAAGAACAAATTAGTGAACTGAAGGATTTGGTCAGTGAATGCTTCCAGAAGACAACTGGGAGGAATAAATTGGTGGAAGAAAAGAGAGTAAAGTTAAGTATCAGAATTCCAGTAGGATTCTCAGAAGAAAATAAATAAGAATAAATGGGGAAAGGAGGCAGTAATTTTCCAGAATTAAAATGGGAGATGGTGTTTAGGCAAATAGCGGGGACCTTCAGAGCCCCAGGTCCTGGGCTGTCAGTAAGGGACTCTAATCCAAAGTGGCACTCCAAGCGCAGTGGGATTCCTGAGTATATTCAAACATGGTAATTTATTATTATTTATTTACAAGAAACAGATTGTCTTTTGACCTTCCTATTCCTGCAGGGCTAGTTCTGAGCTATTGTCGTAATAGTTTTCAGCACAAAGGAAGAATGCAAAATGTGTAGCAATTTCCAACTTGATGCCTCCTGGTCACATTTTGATGGAAAAGGGATGCAAATAGGACACTAGACCCTTGTTAAGCACTATTCCTCTGGATCACCCCACTTCAGACACCCAGCATTAGGGCAGCAGCTGCAGATACTAACTTTTTTGTTTCTGGTGCAATTTCCTTCCGAAGTTCTCTTCCTATTTCCTAAACTGCTTTCTATGCTTTTCTCAATTTTTCCACATTCTTTTTCTCTTTTTTTCATATTGCCAGTCTTCTTCTCTCTGTATTCTTCTCTTTCATCATTGTTACTTTCTGCTCTTCTTCACTATTTTTGAAGTTACTCATTGATTCAACCATTGATTCATCTATTCAGCAATTCCTTTAAGTGCTGACCATATTCCAGAAACTTTTGAAGTCACTAGGAACACAGTGAACAAGACAGAAAGAAGGTTCCTGAACCCACCCTATTGAAGAGGATGGGTAATAAACAAATCAAGAAACAAGAAGAAAGGAAAATCTAGGTAGTAATAAATGCAGTGGAGATAATGGTGTATGTTAGAGAGTGATGTGGGGTGGGGCAGGGATACTTTAGGTGGGGAGAGAGGTGTCCATATAAGTCTTCCTGAGGAGGTGGCAGTTGAATTGACATTTGAATTGCAAGGAGGAGTCAACTCTGTGAAATCTGGTGGGAAAACACTTCAGGTAGAAGAAAAACATGTGCAAATGCCCCGAGGTTAGAATGGTACATTCTTCCACCTTTTTTTTTTTTTTCTCATTTCTTGTCTCTAGTAAATTCCAGAATAAGTGTCTCATTTTGAGTAAATTCTGGAATAAATTCCAGAATAAATAAAAATGTCCTCATGATTTTAATTCACTGTGACCTGGTTTCTGTTTCCACTGCCTGCTTAAAATTGTTTTCTTGTTTCTTTGAAATTGTTCCCTTGGTGACCGCCAGTGTCATCCTAGGTGTGACAGTGATCTGAAAATAAAGAAAAACCAAGAGAATGTTAGCCTGTGGGTCCCCTGGTCCAGCAGTTGGACATCTATAGCTCAGCCTCAGTCTGTTTGGGAACAGGTCTTTATTAGGGTAGGAGAAATCTTTATGAGATGTGAAAGCCCACATATACCCCTGTAAGCTGGACTGGGTTTCTTTTTCCCCTATTCTAGCAATTCCATGACCTGTGTGTGATTCTGTACACAGCTCCTTCTCTTTGATCTTCATAAGTCTGCCTATTTCTCATTATTGAATTATTGGCCCTATATTCTCATCTCCCGTCTTAGTATTATTCACCCATCTGTCATGGTCTCATGGTGGGTAGAATGCACTTTCCTGCCTCTTGGTTTTACTCTGGCCACTGGGATGTTAGTGGACATGATACAGGCAGAGGCTTGGAATGTGCTTGTGGAGTGGGGCTGACCCTCGTGCATTCCTGTCATTACTGTAGGATACAAATGCCCTAGCCATGGTCTTGCTCATCTTGGAAAAGGAGAGACAAATTCAGCACACTTGAATCCAACCCTGCCTTGATTAGTTAAAACCTAGCTGATCCAGAGATGTGGGAGCAAGAAATTAATATAAATACAACATAAATAGAACTCAACAAATATTTATTGAATAAGTGCATTTTTCTAATTCCATAATTATTTGTTTATAGGTCAGTCTGTGAGCTCTTTGAGTTCTGGGACACTAACATTTCTGCATACTTAGGGCCGTCTGGGTTCCAGGTTAGTAGTAGCACTATGGCCACTCTTTGGAATGGGTCTGAGGCTTCAGGGTTTTCCTTAGCAGCCTCAGCTCCCATATTGGATAATTGGGCAGGGGCCAAGGCAGATTCCTGCTGAATTCCTAAGGATTTCAGAGTTTAATAATCCCTGTGGTCCTGATTTTATGTTCCTTTTTTTATTGTCATGAATTCTTAAGTGTATGCTGTGCTCTGAATGGCCATCGGCACAGGCCATAAGGCTAGACCATCTCCAGGCTGTTAGGTACTCAGGACATGCTGCAGAACGATCCGAGGGTCTGCATGTTAATGAGGGGCAGTCTGATGCCCACTCATCATGGAGGATGAGATGGACAGATCCATTCTCACTTACTGTCCATGACAGCAGTAATACTGCCTGATTTACAAGTCCCCAGGGCCTTCCCGTTGTGCATTAGAGTGTCTGCGTCAGACTTTCCTTTGTCTGAGTGTCTCGGCTCTGGCCTTGAGGATTTCAAGAGGAATTGATTCACACTGAGTTTGTTAGGCAGACAAAACTTTGGGTGATGATTCTAAAGTGGGATGTCTATATAGAGAAAGCTAAGATGGAGGTGGAAATCTTTTGCTACTCTCTCCAACGTCTTTTCTCTTTTGGTGTCAGCACCCTGTTTTTCCTTTGGGAAAACTACCTTCCCCCCCCACTGGATACTATATTGGTGGGGATGTCAAATATGGTACTTGTCTTAATTTGAGTTTCCACCAAAACAGACCCTAGGTAAAGGACTTGAGTGGGATTAAGGGCGCACTGCTGCTCTGAGGTGCACCCAGCATCCCTGATGTCTAGACCACAGCTTTGGACAGTCATAATACAAGGACAGGGATGAAACTATTTGGGAGATGATTTGATTTGATTTATTTTTTATTTAAGTAGCCTCCACACCCATCATGGAGCCCAAGATGGGGCCCAAACTCATAACTGTGATATCGAGACCTGAGCTGAGATCAAGAGTTGGACACTTAACTGACTTAGCCAACCAGGCACCCCTAGTATATGATTTTAGAAAGCACAAGTTAGAAAGTGAGGAAAATGAGAATAAGAAAGGAATAGAAACCAGTATGGGATGTGCTAATGAATAGATTACCACTATGGGCAATGAGGACCAATTCTGCTTGAGGAACCTCTGCAAAACCACTTGGGACATGCTACAGTCTCATGGGAGGTTGGGAGGGGGTACTTTGTCTGCCAACTTCCATTTCTGTTTGAGAGTGGAAAAGAGATTCAGGATCTTGAGATGAGATGCTATTAATGTGCTGGCAGTTGTCTACCAAGATTATAGGCTGAGATACGGAGGAGGAAATAATACTAAGAGGTCGTTACTGATATGCCACATGTTCTTACTGACTGAAATTGACCTAATATCACTTCCTGCTCTGGCCACAGGGTACACACAAGCCCCAGGCTGGTCCAATCAGATGCCCTCTTTCTGGAATCTTGAGGAGAGTAACATAGACAATGGGGTATGACTGGAATCTGTTCATCTCTGTGGTGGGGTCCAGAAGAGACCCGTTATTGATACCTGACACCCATTTGCCCAGAGTGGTTCCAATTCACATTCTCTCTACTTGTCCAGTTTTTCCTTCAATTTTCTGAGCCTCTCCATAAATCCTTCTAATAAATTCCCTTCTTATTAAATTAACTAGAGCTGATTTCTGCAACTTTTTTTATTTTTATTTTTTTATTATTATTATTTTTCTGTTTTTGATTTTTTTTTTATTTCTGCAACTTGCATGCAAAACATCCTGACAGATGCTGGGTCTACTCCATGCAAAGCTGTCAGAAGAAGTGGACTTTTGCTTGGCTTAAAATGAAGATGGCATGCTTCAGACTCTCAGCAGGGTATCAAGCCACAAAGTAATCTTTGTTCAAGTTTGCTGAAGACCTCAAGACCCCATCCTCATTCTTGGCTTATACTTCAGCTAACAGATCTCCCCTGATCCACTCTATTTATCATGTTTAGCTAATTGTGAGTAAATCACAATACCAGAAGGTATTACTGTGTTTGGATAGACATATGATATAGTATGGTATGATGTGGTTTGATGTGGTATGGTGTGGTATAATGGAGCACGGTGTGGTACATTATCTGAGAGCATGGCTTTTGGAGCCAGACTTCACAGGTTCAAATACCAGCTCTGCCATTTACTGACTATATGATCTCAAACAAGTTACTGAATCTCTCTGTGACTTAGTTTCTCTAACTGTAAATGTGAATAATAATAGTATCTAGGTTATAAGATTGTGGTAAAGATTAAATGGGTTGACAAGTTAACTGGCAGGTGGCAGTTGGCTATGGAAATATTAGCTATTATAATGCCAAAGAACTGTATGCCTCTTAAGGACTATAGGTCCCTGTGCTTTTTGGATTCATAACTGCGTTTCCTTAACCTTGTAAAATGCATGATTGGCAAGGTTGGCTGCCCTTTCTTGGGCTTAGCTTGGTGTGTGTATTGGAGGAAAGGGAAAAGAACACTTTAAAACCCTCTAGTGAGGCTCCTGGGTGGCTCAGTCAGTTGAGAGTCTGCCTTCTGCTCGAGTCACGGTCCCGGGTTCCTGGGATCAAGCCCTATGTTGTTTCCCTCTCCCTCTGCTGGTCCTCCTGCTCATGCTCTCTGGTGCTCTCTCTTTTTCTCTCTCTGTGAAATAAATAAATAAAATCTTTAATAAAAAAAGAGAAAAAATAAAACCCTCTAGTATATGCTAGGCATCACAACTATCTCTTTGAAGTTCACAAGAACACCCCCGAGAGACAGATATTATTTCTGCCATCTTACAGGTCAGGGAGCTAGAGCTCAGAGAGGTTAAGTAACCTGCACTAGGTCACTTAGCTAGTAAGAGACAGAATTGCCCTTCTCCCAGGTCTGTCTGACACTAAAGCATGTTTCCACTGGGTACATCGCTTTCACAAAGCCCAAAAGTGAGTGACTCCCTCTTTTCTCATCCCTGTCCTTGTATTATGACTGTCCAAAGCTGTGGTCTAGACATCAGGGATGCTGGGTGCACCTCAGAGCAGCAGTGCGCCCTTAATCCCACTCCTTTGGAAATTGTCACTTTTTTTTTTTTTTCCTTCTCAGTCTGTATAAAAGATCAAGGACATCATTGCACAGGGACAATTTGGCCTGTGACTTGGCCTGATGAAGGAGGCTCTCAGTGGGGCCACTGGGGTCTGGATCATTGCTATGCACCTTCCCTGATGTGCATCTTGGGCAGGTTATACCATCCCTCCAAATCCTAGTCTCCTCATCTATAAAGGAGGGATAGGAATGATAATAGTTAGCTTTTAGAGGGTTTTTACATTTTAAGGAAAATAAATATTGGGAGAAAAATATTTGAAACTTTTTTTTTTTTTTTTTTTTTGAGAGAGAGAGAGAGAGATAGGGAAGGAGCAGAGGGAGAGGGCCAAGCATACTCCACACTGAGCACGGAGCCCCAACGCAGGGCTCATTCTCACCATCCTGAGATCATGACCTGAGTCAAAATCAAGAGTCTGGACACCCAACCAACTGAGCCACCCAGATGTCTCTAAACATTTTTTTTTTTTAAACTTTGGGAGGGAGTGGCTTTCCGATCAAACAAGACTGTAAACCCAGAATCCACAAAGAAAAGATAGACACACGTGACTACATTAAAAAAAACAATAAACAAAACACCAAACAGATGGCAAAAGAACAAAACAAAACCAAAAGCTAAACTATAGACTGATTGTTGTTGTTCTTTTTTATAACACATGTGACAGTAAAAATATTGATAGTCCTAATGAACTCCCATTAACTGAGAAGAAACAGATAAACCACTCAGTAGAAAAATGGACAAATGTTATCAGTGGGCCCCTAACCAAAGAGAGTATTCATATGGCCAATGGGCATCCCACACGATGCTCAGGGAAATGTAAATTAAAGCTAAAATGAGATACCACTTTTTATCCATCTCATTGCGGGGAGGGGGGGGGACTTAAAAAAAGAATATCCGAAGCTGACAAAAATGTGAGGGAAAAAAATACCCTCATATATTTCTGGTGGGAATATGAAATCTGACAACAAGTAATACTAGAAGAAATCTAAATATCTGTTAAAAATAAATGAACACACTTTTTACCTAGCAACCTTACGCTTAAGAATGATCTTAGGTAAATAAAAGCATCTCTATATTGGGATATATATTCAAGGATGTTTATTACAACCTTATGTCTTTGGGGAAAAATTGGAAACCAGCCTGAATGTTCCTCAGCATAAGACTGGTTGAATAAATTGTTCTATACTCACTGTGGAATATATTGCAGTTATTAAAAAGAATAGTATGAATAAGTTGTGGTATACCCATACAGTGATATACTATTCAGTGATAAAAAGGAGCAAACTATTGACACATACCACGACTTGCATGTGGGATTATACTGAGTTAAAGGGATTATGCTGAGTTAAAGAAGCCAATCTTGAAAGGTTACCTAGTGTGGAATTTATATAGTCTTCTTGAAATGAGAAAACTGTAACGTTGGAAAACAGATTAGTGGTTATCAGGGCCTAGGGATGGGAGGTGTATGTGGCTACAAAGGTATACAAAGGAACTTTTGGAGGTGATGGGAATGTGCATATTCTTATCATGGTGGTAGTTATGTGAATGGATAGGTGTGCTAAAATTCATAGAACTATAAACTCCCAAAGGTCAATTTTACTGTTTAATAATTTACTTGAAAAACAAACTTCACAGAGATGCTTGGATGGCTTAGTCTGATAAGTGTCTGACTTCAACTCAGGTCATGATTTTAGGGTCTTGGGACTGAGCCCTGTGGTGGGCTCCATGCTCAGTGGGGAGTCTGTTTCTCCCTCTTCCTTTGCCCCTCTGTCTGCTTATGCTCTCTCTGTCTCAAATAAATAATAAAATCTTAAAAAAAAAAGAAGAAAGTTCATATAAGAACAACAACAAAAATAAGTTACATTTATGTCTATTGACCTGGAGGAGTCTCCACAATATATTTAGGGAGGAAAAAAAAGTTCTAAAATCAAGTGTATAATATGATTCCATTTTTGTAAAAGCAGATACCCCAAAAAGCTTTCCTACAAGCATGATTATATGCTTGTGTATGTGTCTATGAGCATGAGAAAGAGGTGGAAAACAGACACCAGGCTGGTAGTGTTGGTTATCTCAGAAATGCAGGACTGGAAGGGGGAGCATTAGGAGATGTTTCTTTATACATCTTCGCATTACTTCAATGGTTATATTGAGTAAATACTACATTTTAAATTAAAACCAGAAAACCAAACAAAAATAATAACAGAAAATTGAAGAAGGAGAAGAAAACCAGAAAGAAGGCTGGCAGGAAAAAAGTGAAAGGTAAAATAAGAAACTAGTTGGCAGAGAAATGACTCTGGGGCTCAGTGGTTAGGGTGCCTGTGTGGTACCAATCAGATTCCCAAATACATGAGTGTTGCTGGAACAGTAAAGACTGTCCTGGATCTGGGGCCAGAGACAAGCAGTCTTTCAGGGGTTAAGACTTGGGCTCATTTCTAGGACCTAAGCCAGCTTCTTTGGCTCCTCTGTTTCTTTCTTCTGTCCATGTGTTCATTCATGCATCCAACCATTATCCACCCACCTTTTGCTAAATGCCAACTGTGTTTTCACTTTTCAAAATTTATTTTACTCTGTCCCTCCTCCAGATCATAATAAAATCCAAAGTAACGATCAGAGTTTTGTGTGTTTGTCTTTAAAAATGACAATAGGGGACGCCTGCCTGGCTCAGTTGGTATAGCATGGAGGCTCTTGATCTTGGGGTTATAAGTTTGAGCCCCGTGTTGGGTGTAGCGGTTATTAAAAAAAATAAAATCTTTTTTAAATAAATTTATTTTTTTATTGGTGTTCAATTTGCCAACATATAGACTAATACCCAGTGCTCATCCCGTCAAGTGCCCACCTCAGTGCTCGTCACCCAGTCACCCCTACCCCCCGCCCACCTCCCCTTCCACCACCCCTAGTTCGCTTCCCAGAGTTAGGAGTCTTTCATGTTCTGTCTCCCTTTCTGATATTTCCCACTCATTTTTTTCTCCTTTCCCCTTTATTCCCTTTCACTATTTTTTATATTCCCCGAATGAATGAGACCATATAATGTTTGTCCTTCTCCGATTGACTTACTTCATTCAGCATAATACCCTCCAGTTCATTCACGTCAAAGCAAATAGTAGGTATTTGTCGTTTCTAATGGCTGAGTAATATTCCACTGTATACATAGACCACATCTTCTTTATCCATTCATCTTTCGATGGACACTTAAAAAAATAAAGATGACAGTGAATGGAGACATTGGGGTGCTTTTCTTAGCTTTTATTTCTGTGGCTGAGCCTCAGGGACCACTCCCCTCAAGGCAGGTGGCCATGACGGCTTGACCTAAGGAAACCAGTATCTTTTCAGGCTCCCAGTTCCCTGAAATAGGCATCTGGGAATCTCAGGATATGGTGACAGACTTTGCAGTGAGTCGCCCCCCTACTTTTGGAGAATCCAGGGCATCTTCTCATCATTTCCTGATACGGTTAAGTGTTCCCCACTCTATGATAAGAGCAGGGTTCTGGAGCCAAACTGCCTGGGTTCACATACTAGCTCTGCCACTCATTGACGTGTGCCCTAGGGCAAATTTAATAACATCTCCAGGGGCCTCAGGCTTCTCATCTATGAACCAAGCTTGAGGCAAAATGTGTTAATAGATGAAAAGCACTTGAAACTGTGCCTACTCAAAGTATGCTTCATAACCAGCATTATTATTGTTGATGTTGATAATTATATGGGATTGGGCTGCACTGATTACAGGAAAGTCCACTATATTGATTGTTTTTTAAAGATTTATTTATTTATTTGAGAGAGAGAGAGCACATGCATGTGTACAAAAGGTGAGGGGAAGAGGGTAGAGAGGGAGAAAAGTCTCAAGCAGACTCCCTGCTGATCGTGGAGGCCACTCTGGTGTGATCTCACCACCCTGAGATCATGACCTGAGCCAAAATCAAGAGTTGGGAGCTTAACCAACTGAGCCACCCAGGGGCCCCATGGTATATTGTTTTGAATAACAGAAGACACTGAACAATTTGTATAGCAGAATCATATTTATGCTACAACTGTGTGTGTGCCTGTGTAGGCATTTGTGACCATGTTTGTGTGTACATATGAAAGCACATTTGAAAAAACATAAGGAATAAGCTGGAAGACCAAACTTCAAACTGTGACCAGTGGTGACATCTTGGAGGAGTGGCTTTGGGAAAGGGTTTAAAGGGAACTTTTACTTATTATTTTATAGTCTTCTGTATTGTTACAAAATTTGCTGTTTGCATTATTGTTTTGGTAATTTAAAAACAAAAAGAAAATTAAACCAAAGAAATCAATGGATTTTAAAATGGAGATAAGCCCAATCAGAGAATGTCTTTCCATTGTCTATTACAGAAAGCTTACCATTTTTCAGCTTTCCATTTTCATTGGTTGTATGAGAGTCACAAAGATAGCCATAAAAAGTATATATATTTTCTTTAATATGAGAACAATTCCTGGAATTGCTGATCCTAATGTGAAGGTGAGATTTGTCTGATATAGATCCACAGGGTCTGTCTAATAAATCACTCTGCTGGTGGCTGCATTAGAAATTCAAAGTCTGGGGGTGAAAATCTCAATGTGTCTGTGGCTCCCCAGACACAGCTAAGCCCTGATTCCCATTGCCCACAGCCTTGATGGGCTGAGCTCATAGAATTTGGAGCTGGACATTCCTCTCCATGTTTCTTTCTGCTTTAGACCTGCCCTTTCATCTGAGTCTAACTGAGGTGGCCGGAATTAACCAGTGCAATGGAGAACACAATCAGAGGTTTGCTCTGGTCCTGCTGGAAAAGCAAAATGATATAGAAGGTTGGGGTTAGCTACAATGATAGCAGGCAGATTCTCAGGCAAGACCTCAAAGTGACAGAAACTATTTATCCATTCCCCTGGAATGGGATCTCTTTAGACACAGGCTCACATTGTCTAGACACACAGACTAATTTACAAACCAAATTTGTACTTTTACCATGAGGGCAGGTAAAGCATTGCCGTGGGTAAGAATTTTCAGATCTAATCTTTAGAATGCCCTTCCAACCAATAAGGTGATTGGAAAATCGAAAAGATATTGAAAGTATGATTGGTGGAGGGTTAATCTGGGAACAACATGACCTGAGAGTGAGACAACCTGAGGGCTCCACCATCTGCTGTGCGACCATATGCATGTTGATATAACTCCTTGAAGCTCAGTGTTGTCGTCCAGATAAAGAAGATAATAGTACTACTTTAGATTGGATCCCTGGAAACAAACTCTGAGATGGGGAATTACAAGCAGAGGTTTCCTGGGAAATACACTCACAGGAAAGTAGGAACCTTAGCACTGGAAGTGGGGGTTGTAAATGGACCTAGGATGTGGTTGCAAATGGGGCTGAAATCTGGGACAGCCCTTCAGAGTCCTTGACAATTGAGAGTGGCTGAGCCTTTGAACTCTTGAGTCCATCAGTCATTGGCCATATGTTATCCCCTGAGAGGGTGTGTAACCTTGGGCAGTGTAGTTCCCCTACCTGAAGGCAGTCTCCAATGAAGGGTACAGCCGTAAGCCTCGGGGCTGTACTGGCTTTGAGGAGGGTATCTTGGTGGTACTTCCCAGGGATCCATTACATGTACATACTCCAGATTTGGGGGGGATTAGAAAAGTGCTTAACACAGAGCATACACACCCCTACCCCTGCCCTCAGAGCATCTATAAATACTAGTTCCTTTCCTTTCTATTGCTCTTTTTTTAAAAAAAGATTTTATTTATTTATTCACAAGAGACACACACACACACATACAGAGAGAGAGAGAGTTGCAGAGACACAGGCAGAGGGAGATGCAGGCCCCATGCAGGAGCCCGATGTGGGACTTGATCCCGGGTCTCTAAGATCATGTCCTGGACGAAGGCGGCACCAAACTGCCAAGCCACCCAGGCTGCCCCCCTTTCTATTGCTCTTAAGAAATATCTCTCAATGACTTTGAAAGAGTATGGAGATGGTTTTCCTGTTCCTTCCTATATTGGATCTTTCTGGTAGCCAAACCCCCTGCACCCATCAGAAATACCACTTTGCTTTGTACAGTATGAAATGAACACTAACAAAGCCTTAACCTCTTATATACTTCATCTGTCACTACAGGACCCATAACCTCTCGACAGGTAAGCAACCAGGGGAGAGTTTACTCTTCTATCAGTTACATACTGCCATTTTTTCTCACATTTTTTCTGGTTGGAGATTTTGGAGACTCTTTCATCTCCTGGACAGTATATTCTATGAAGTATTACTCAGCTCATTGAGGCTGGACATTGGTTTTTTATTGGCTTCAGAAGCAGAGGGTCACCTTTTCTTAACTTTGAACTCAAACTTTCAGGAAGATACCCTTCTCAGAAATCCTGTATACTTACCATCCAGACAAAATGTGCTCAGGAGGATTTTACCTTTTGGTTTCTTATTTGGTTTTGTGTTCTCTCTCTTATACTGCTATGCAGTGTCCAGAACAGGGCAGGGGCAGACTAGAAAATGAGATAAGACAGCACTCACCGAAGAATTATTGCAATATTTTTTTGGCAGGGGGGATCATCTGGGGCAGGGATAAAAGACTTTGGGCTATCTAATGTAAAAACCAGTGCCCAGATCTCTGAGCAAAGTGGCTGAAGCAGAATCATCAGAAGAGCCAACGATTTTAATTGGAGGAAGTCATGTAGTGATTAAGATTCTGTTAGCTGAAAAGTAATTAAACCAACTCAAGACAGCTTAAGGAAGAAGATTTGTTTTTAAGAATATAGTGGTGTCTTACAAAACCCAAGAGCATGGGTGCAGTCTGTCTCAGGAAATCTAAGCAGATTCATTGACTCACTTCTGTTTTTCTCTGTATATATGCTCTATGGCAGTTTTGAAAAACACGTCCTCAAATTCTTTGGAAATTCTTTCCTCCAATTGGAGTCTAATTCCCCACTCATTGAGGGTGGACTGGACTTAGTGGCTCATTTTTAATGGATAAAATGTGGCAGAATGATGGTTTGTGACTTCTGAAATCAAGACATAAAAGTTGTTGTGGCTTCCTCCCTATTCTCTTTCTTGAATTACTTGTTCTGGGGAAGCCATGTCATGAGGACACTCACACAGTCCTGTGGAGAGGTCCATGTGACAAGGAACTGATGCCTTCTGACATCCATGTAGCCATCTTAGAAGTGGATTCTTTAGCCCCAACCAAACATTCATATTCTACAGACTCAGCCAGCATCCTGACCGCAACCTCATGAGAGTGCCTGAGGCAGAACCATACAGTTAAGCCCTTTCTGAATTCTTGATCCCCAGAAATTGTGAGATAACGTGTTTACTGTTTAATTCACTAAGTTTTGGACTAATATTTTATAGCAATGGATAGTAAATACCAGATTGGAAATATTCACTGCCAATAACTCTCCTCATTTAGAGAACAGTCATCAGAAGGAGGAGTCTTTGTCTTCTTTCTGAGAGGAAAGATCCTGATCGACACAGGTCAAGTGCTCCATGTGACCCAATAAATTGTGGTTAAGATGGGGGGAAGCATTTACAGAGGGACTTTTATTGTAATCATGTAAATGTGAGGTAATTTGGTAAGGAGTATTTAGGATACCCCAAAGCAAATTCCGCATTGGAACAGGACTTTATTTGGTCTCCAGAGTGTCTCCTAAGGTAGTTGAAGCTTACCTTAGTTATAATACAATGATTTGAACTTAGATAGCAATGCCCTGTATTAAATTTAAGTGTGCAGTGGCAGAGAATGGCAGATTATTTGTACTTTGGCAGCCTGCCCCCTTATACCTGGCTACTTTTTATTTTTTTAAGATTTTATTTATTTACTCATGAGAGATACAGAGAGAGGCAGAGACATAGGCAGAGGGAGAATCAGATTCCCTATGGGGAGCCCAATGCAGGACTCAGTCCCGGATCCTGGGACCACACCCTGAGCTGAAGGCAGATGCTCAACTGTTGAGCTACCCAGGCATCTCATGCCTGGCTACCCTTGATGTGTTCTTGTGGACCCAGCCCTGCCCTTCCTGGACAGTTTCAAGTTTCTGAATTTTTCCAAAGTTCTCTTCTGACAACTGCAATAAATCCTTTTCAGAACACAGAATATATTCTTTGAATATATTTTTAAAAACTTATATTCACCTGACTTTTATAGAAATAAAACTCCTAAAATTTCTCCCTGCCCCAACTCTCCCCAGTTAAGTGGATAGGAGAAAGTAAACAATAAGTCTTGATGGCTTATGATTTATTTTTTTAAAGAATTATTTATTTATTCATGAGAGATGGTGGGGGTGGGTGCAGAGACACAGGCAGAGGGAGAAGCAGGCTCCATGCAGGGAGCCCGACGCAGGACTTGATCCCGGGACTCCAGGACCATGCCCCGGGCAGAAGGCAGGCACCAAACCGCTAAGCCACCCAGGGATCCCCTGACTTATGATTTATAAGTCAAATTAAGCCACTTGAAACAAATGATGTTATAAATAAAGTCAATGAGGTCATAGGGAGTGGGTTTATCATAATCCTGATATATACACTGCAACCTCTGGGTGAATAAACTTTTCATGTAACAAACATTATGGCAAAAATATTTCTTAAAGTAAGCCTGTGCATAGCCTCAGGACTAGGGATTACTTTTGAAAAAAGATAACAACCTTTGAAATCACAATGTCAAAAAAAAAAAAAAAAAGAAATCACAATGTCTTTGGGGGAACACCTGATAAACAAACTAGCCAAGACACAATTCATGATTATAACATATAGAACAAGTATAAATCTGCTATATCACCTCCAGCCACTGTCATCTATTTTTAGAATATTCATGGTAAATGTCTTTTAAGTGCTCTCCAGATTTAACCCTTCCCTAGCATAACAGCTAACTCGGGGCTTTGTCTTCTCATCTGTGTGTGCCAGCATTATTCACAGCCTTTGCAAACTTCCTCATGTCACTTTAGAAGAGTGAGCTCACCAATTTGATTTTTGATCCAGATTTGTGGGTCTAAGACTTACCGGCCATTTTTCCCTTACAATGATATTAACTTAATTGTCAATCCTAGTTCAGTGTTCTGTGAGTTTTAAAATTTTCCTGGGAAGTTTGGATTGGGCTGCTTAATTTTTTTTTTTTTTTTTTTTTTTTTTTTTTTTTTTTTTTTTTTGGGCTGCTTAATTTTAATCCAGAAGTCCTTGATATGAATGTTTTTGAACCTTTTTTTTTCTTAAGAGGGCCCCCCACTGAGCGTAGAGCCTAATGTGGGGCCTGAACTCATGACCCTAAGATCAAGACTTGAGCTCAGACCAGGAGTTGGATGCTCAACAACTGAGCCACCCAGGGTCTTCTGGACTCTTTTGACCCATATTATCACGTATTTCCAGAATAGCCCATATTTCCAGAATCTTTGTGCCAATTTTCACTCCCACAAATAGTTCGTGGAAGGAAGACTTATACCTTCCTATGAGAAGCATCTGCTGCTTTAATAGACCTTGCCCATTACTAACTTTGTGGAGAGTCAATTACTTAATCAGTAGTTGACTCTAAAAGTGAAAGATGACTACATCTCCCTAAAATATCTTTGATTATTAGTGTCATTGAATATTTGTTCTTCTTAAATAAATTGCCTATTCATGATCTTGGTTGTTTCCCAATATCTAATTAGGATATTTTCTTAATGATTTTATTTGTTTGTTTGTTTATTGTAGAGTCCATGCGTAATGTGGGGCTTGAACTCATGGCCCTGAGATCAAGAGTTGCATGCTCTACCGACTGAGCCAGTCAGGCACAGATGTTTTCTTTTTTCTTTTTTTTTTTTTTAGATGTTTTCTTTTTTAAAAAAGATTTTATTTATTTACTTATTCATGAGAGACACACAGAGAGAAGAAGACACAGATAGGGAGAAGCAGGCTCCCCACAGGAGCCCGAGGTGGGACTCAACCCCCAGACCCGGGACCATGCCCTGAGCCAAAGGCTCAACCACTCAGCCACCCAGGTATCCACTCCAGATGTTTTCTTAATGATTTTTAAAAGCTCTTTATACAGTCGGACTAGGAATTCTATGTTTTTCCTGGTGATTCTAGCCTTTAAGGATTCTTTTTTGTCTCTGAAATAATTTATAAAACATGGGTCAATTAAACTCAAAAGTAAAAAGTATTTTTTATCTTTTTCTTTGTGATTAATCAGTCTGTGGCAACTCTGACTTTATATAGAAACCAGTTAGAAATTTTGTCAGCGGAGTGTTGTAGAATAAGATTGCAGGTGGGGCAAAAAACAAAAATTCCTGCATTTAATTTCCAGTTCCATCACTTTCTGTTTTGAGGAAGACTTTAAACTTTCTCTATTTTGGTTTTCTCAGTTACAGACTGAGGATAATGTTAAAGGCCGGTATGCTAGATTATTGTAAGGATCCAATTACATAGAGCACATGAAGGTGTTTTATGAACTATGATGCTGCCATATGTGACTTAATCTAAATCTAATCTTGATGGTCAGTCCTTTTGAGATTAAATTCTGACTGTCCTGGATACACTGGCTTGGATGAGGGTTCAACAAGTAGAGAAAAGGATTTTGAAATGAGTAGAGATTTCAGAAGCTTCTCTGTAAGCAGTGATGGAAAAAACATTTCTCATTTTTATGAAAACAATAATTTTAAACTAAATGGGTAGAGGAAAGACTAGTCTGAGGATTTAACTACTACTATAGATTTGTTCCAGAAGTAAACACACAGTCAGTGATAGCAGGTGGAAATACTACATTCACTTTTCTCAGCACTAACCTTTCACTAATGAAGCCTATGC
Organism: Canis lupus baileyi; assembly: GCF_048164855.1. NCBI lineage: Eukaryota > Metazoa > Chordata > Mammalia > Carnivora > Canidae > Canis > Canis lupus. The sequence goes on from NC_132845.1 coordinate 56,797,889, forward strand.
TTTGTTATCCCTGATGTCCCAAGAGAGTCACCTTTATTTTTAGAGGAGGGAGGGGCAGAGAGGGGGAGAGAGAGAGAATCTCAAGCAAGCTGCATGCCCAGCACAGAACCCGATGCAGGACTTGATCTCACAACCCTGAGATCATCACCTGAGCTGAAATCAAGAGTTTGATGCTTAACTGATTGAGCCATCCAGGCACCCCCACCCCCACCCAAGAAAGTTGCCTTTGATGGGATTTATTTTCTCTCTTGGTTTTTCCCTGTAGACCATGTTGGAGGAAAACTGATCCCTGATCAATGAAACATAAAATCAAAATTCTCCATGTTTATTCTTGACTCAGCACAGATTAAGCACTAAATTATATGCCTCAAAGTTAAAAACATAAGGTGTACCCTTTTTATAATAGGATTTCAGCTCATCATTTAACCTCTCTAAATTTTAGATTTCTAACCTTCCCTGATCACTTTATGGGTATGCTGTACTAATTGGATAAGATAGGGTATGAAAAGGCTTTGTAAGCTGTAACCATGTCATCAATATAAGAGAAATGAACATGATTTGAACAAAATGAACGTTGGTATCTGGGTGGGCAAGAGCAAAACTTGATTGCCATGTTGCTCCACGCATACTAACTGAGAGCACTTTTTAAAAAATGGAAAAAACAAAACAAAACATATATACTCTGTAAATTAATCCTTTGTCTAAGGTTTGCTTCTGTAATCCAGGTATGTCTCCACCAACTCGTGATAGCGGGCTCCATCCGTTTGACCTGAGTAGTTGGGCAATCCTGATAGAGAAACTCACTGTATAATTCCCTGGGTCCTAACTTGGTAGCCAGGCCTCCCAGGATTAACTCAGATCTCCATCAAACAGGCAAGATTGTCACCAAAACCTCCCCAAAGTCTTCATCAGCACCCTTTCCAGATTTATTTTCCCCTTTGGCTGTTCACAGTTTTGAGCACACCGGTGAGCATCCCCCTCCCCCGCCACTGCTCACTGCCTCCAACCTCTCCTCCGTCAGCAGCTCCTTGACACTGTGATATCTGTCTTCCTTTCTCTCATCTCTTTTCAGAAACCACAAGATCAAAGCTCTCAGGATAAAGAAAAATAGAAGAGCCCCTGCTTATGCAGACGGCAGCATCTCCTCCCCTCTGCAACTGGCAGCAGCCTGTATCTTCTTCGTCTTCTTCTTCTTCTTCTTTTTTTTTTTTTACACCTATCTGATGAGAATTTTCCCCCTTATTTGGCTGCCTTTTACCCTTTTCCAATCACCTTTTCCAGCGAACTTAGTATTCACAGAAGAGATTGTTTATACATTGTATATTTCTATGATCGTTTTTCTTAGCAGTGGATTTCAGTTCACATATTACGAGCCTCCCAGGAAGATTTATTTAGAAATACATTTCTTAAAGGAATACAATTCCTCTAGAGACTTTTATAGCTGATTTAAACATACAGTTTATATAATTTCTCTATCAGTTAGAATTAGGTTTGGCTGCCTGTATCAAGAAACTAAAATTAAAACTGATTTAAAGGAGAAGTTTATTTCTCTCCTTTGTACAAAAAGTCTGGAGACCAACACTCAAGTCCAGAAAGTCTTCTTTATTATTGACTTAGCTCCCTTCATCTTTCTGGTACATGTAAGCCATTCAGGTGTGTGGCTTTTATCATCAAGGCCGCCTCATGGTCAAAGACACCTGCTAGATCTCTCATCATCATGCCTGGATTTCAGGCAGGGAGAGGAAGAGGAAGGCAATGGGTAGATGTCCCAGCTGAGATAGGTTCCTTTAAGCAATCCTGCTGGAAATCCAGCCAGAACATTTATTTACATTTCATTGACCCAAACCTGATCATATAGTCACATGTGATCTCAAGGGAGGTGCAGCAAAGTAGTCTTTTATGAAAGCATTGCCACACCAAATAAAATCAGGTTCTGTCCCCAGTGAAGGAGGGGAGAATGGATACTTTTTGGCAACTAAATTTCTGCCATGGTTTTATGCCACCTCCCCGTGACTTGGCTGTTTTTAAGCCAAGCCGGCATTCTTGTCAGGTTGCTTAGCTGGTTCTATTTTGCATTTCTTTTCCAACAACCCTTCCATAATTCCTTCCCAGATGAAGTAAGGATTGCAATCTGACTGGTCAGAGTTTAGGTCGCGTTCACTGGTGAGCAGCTCGTTGTACATTACACTGATCGTGCATGGTTGTAATACTTTCCTTCTTCTTGCCTTCATATGGTTGGAGAAAGAAGCTGATCCATGATTCTGGCTGTTCCTCATTTCTTTAATTTTTCTTACCTTCCACAAAGGTGGGGGAATGAATAAAATTGCCCAAGGGGAAAAAGAGAACAGAACAGCAGTGTTTAAAAAGAGACTGAAGAAAGCTATATATAAAAGTAGAAAAGAAGAAAAATATCAGCCTTCCCCAACCCTGTACATAAAATCAAGGACTTGGCGTTGCCACGCTAGCTGCTCAGGGTGTGCGCTGCCTCTATAACAACTTGCCACAAAACAAATGGTGAACGCTATTTTTGCTTTATGCTTTTTTTCATAAGAGCAAAAATGTACTTCGGATTTCTTTGGGTTAGCAAAAGCAGATACCAATGTAGGTCTTTTCTAAAAACCAAAGTGTTGTAATGTGGACTTTTGAAAAGTGGGGGATATTCGTATAATAAGAAATACATAGTTTTTGTCCCCAATTCCTGGCACAGAACTCCTAAAACCCTTGTAATTTCCTGTGGTAACAACATCTTTTGTTGCATTTGGTCTTCTTGACACCAGAGCTTCTAAGAACCTAGGAATCTCTGGAGAGTTGAATGTCCTTCAGTAAGCTGATGAAATGACTAGTGGATGGGCTCCGAGGTAGCTTCAGGACTGGGGTGGAGGAGTGAAGCTGAGAGGGATGGGGGGCTACTGGTCACCAGAAACATCAAGCACGATTATAGACTCTAGACTTTCAGACCTGACCTCTGGCAGGGGAGAGGGGCTGGTGGTTCAGTTAATTATTAGTAAGCAATGATTTGGTTCAATCATGCCTGTATAATGAAACTTCTGTTAAAAACTCCTAAAGTATGGGGTTCAGAGAGTTTCAGTGTTAGCGAACACAGTTGTTGGCAGGATGGCACACCCCAACTCCATGGGACAGAAAGTCCTGTGCTTAGGACCCTTCTAGACCTTGCCCTATATACCTCTTCATCTGGCTGTTTGTCTATATCCTTTGTAATAAACTTAAGTTTATTACATAATAAAAGTAAGTAAAGTGCTCTCCTGAGTTCTATGAACCGTTTTAGAAAATTATTGAACCTGAAGACCGGTTTGTGGGAACTCCCTGGATTTATAGCCAATTCATCCAGAGTCCTGGTGTAACTGGCATCTGAATGAAGCAGGTTTGTGGGACTGAGCCCTTAACCAGTGGGATCCAGTGCTATCTCCAGGTAGACAGGGTCATAATTGAATTCTATAGAGGGACAACTTTCTATTGCGGGACATCTTTCTGGTGTCTGGAGAGTTGAAGATTTGGTTGTTGGTGTAAGAAAACCCCCATTCAGACAGAAGTATTCTGTGTGTAGAAACAGGTCAAAGGAGCAATCCATGGGTCAGGCCCCCTGTAGAAGTGACAATGGCATTCAGATTTCCGCAGTCATTCTTATTGTGCCTCTGAGTGCCTCACAGTTGGTTTCCTGAGGGTATGCGTATTCAAAGTTTAGGAACTGACCAGACTCCAAAGTATGGGGGAATAGGTAGGGCTAGGGTCTGTGTGATGTAGTTTTAGAATATAGATGAGGATTGGTGGGGTGAGGTCCTGAGCAAACAACCAAGAAAGAATTATTGAGACATCTTTGGTGCAAAATGGTGGTTTTTATTGAAGCACGGGGACAAGACCCGTGGGCACGAAGAGTGGCTGCCCCTGGGGTTGTGAGGGGTGTGGCTGATTATATACTTGGGAGTATAAGGAGGTAAGGGGAGGTAAGGAGAAGGGAGGTTTTCAAAAGAACTTTTGTATGCTAAAGAGGACCTACAAGATATTGGAGGCCTTGCCACTGTTAAATTAAGGTTGTTTTTCCCTCTAGTAAAGCATTAACATTAAGACAGTTGGAACTTTCCTTCCAGAAGGTAGGTTATTGATAAGAATGCTTTTTCTTGTAAATCACTAAGGACATTTTATAAACTGAGGGAGATTCCTGTCTATAATCTCTATAAATTCTTCCTTTCCCTTAGTTTTAGGGCAGACAGGAGTGCCTGAGGAATGTCACATCTATCCCATGGGAGGGGGTGTTGGAGGGTGTGACTTGTCTTTGTTCTCAACTAGCCTTCTGTTCCTCATCAAGTGGGTGTTTGGTTCCCCCTTGCCCTCAACCTGGGGTAGGATAGGTCACTCTTTGGAGCAATGAAAGCATAGTTCTCCCTTCCCACATACCTATAAAGGGAAGCCTGTTAGTTGGGGAGGTTGAGGATGGGTCAGTCATCAATTGATGATCCAATCAAGAATCAATTCCTTATCTTTTTCCAACTTTGTAACTTTCCCTTAGAAGTCATGCATTGACCAAATCAATGCAAATATGTTTTGTTTGGCATGTATAACATTCAAAATATGAAAAATGGCAACATTTAAAAATTGGAGGATTTCACATAAAGTGTAGAGTCCTAGTTTTTTTTTTTTTTTTTTTTTTTTTTTTTTTTTTTTTAAGAACGGACCTGGTAGTAGTGGATCAACAATCCTGAGTGCATGATGCATGCACTCTCCAGCTGGCCATCATCTTCACTCTTTTAGATTACTGCCTGGACTCTGGTCATTTGAGCTTGTGTTTCTGGGTCCCTTGTTTTAATTGTTCACAATATGTCCACAATTGATCGCTGAAGCTGAGTCTTGGCTATCTTGGAGATTGTATAGCAGTGTCCTAGCTTTCCTGCATAATTTCTGAGTTTTCCATATCCTAGACTTTGTCTCTGGTTTATGGTTTTGCTCTCATTCTCTGGATGGGACTTCACAGCTGCTGTCTCTGGATTTGACTCTCAGTTCTTTCTAAACTCCCTGGGCTCAGTAAATCTCCAGGGTCTTCCCATTTCAGGCCACCTTCAGTAAGTAAATATTTTGCTTGAATTTAGCTCCTTCAGGTTTAAGTATTGGTCTGCGAGGTTGGTGGCTAGGTTGGGTCTGCTGTGGTCTACCACAGGCAAAATTCAGACAGGGAATTTATTGTAAGGGAGGACCCATGTAAATCTACCCTATAGTTGGTGGATGTCCCCAGGGAGAGTCCAGAGCCAGGCATCCAAGTGGTTTTTGATATAGTGATGCTGAAAGATAAGCCACCTGGAAAGCTCATCTCAGATGGGGTCACACTATGTAATTTTGATAAGGGTTGGTTAAAAGGGCTCAGAGGAGGCAGTGAGTAAGGCAGACAAGGAGTTGGATGACAAATTGGGATCCAGCTGGGGCCAGGAAAGAAAAAGGTTTTGTTGGATGATAAGGTTGAAGGATAGAGTCTGTGTTCAGGAAGCCAAGCTCCCCAAAAACTGAGTGAAGCTACTTGCAGTCATTATGGGGCGGTCCAACACAAGTCGACAGGGGGTAATAGTATCACAGATCCTTTTCTGTTTTAAAGTGTTATTTATTTATTTGAGAGAGAGGAGAGGAGGTGGGGAGGGCAGAGGGAGAGAGAGAGTCTCAAGCAGATTCTGTGCTGAGTGCAGAGCCTGTAAAGTATCAGATTTTTATAGAAATTTATGCCAGAAATAGATTGACAGGGATCTCAGACATCATCTGGAAATATCCCCCAAATTTTTACAGTGTATTTTTTAGTAAGTTATAGTGTAGTTTGTAAGACTGGTGCATGCAAATTCTATAAAAGTTGAAAAATCCTTGTCCAGTGATAACTGTGATGCCATTTTCATGTTCCTTCCCTCCAGTATGTTTTCTATGCAAATGCATGCATATACATATTTATTTGTTTATTTTACAGAAGTTTTATTGAAGTTTCTATTTTGTGCTTATTACCAGGATATATGAACATTTTCATGTTTAAATGTTTTAGTTGTTTTATATTTCATCATCTGGATCTGAAGCAATATATTTGATCATGCCCTTATTGTTAGATATTTGGATTATATTCAGGTTTTTCACTGATAAAAATAACAAATAACACTGGGGTGAGACTATCATAAATCTTTGACTCTCTGGATATTTCTTCAGATTAAATTACCAGAAGAGGAATTAATGAACTCTTATGGGTGCTAAGACTCTTTTTTAGTTAATTTGCTTAGATTTTCTAGGTAGATATATGACAATAATGAGAAATGTTGCCATTTCCTTTTCAACAATTACATCCTTTATTTATTTATGTTTCTTGTCTTATTGCTTTGGCCAGACATCTAGAGTGATATTAAATAATTAGGGTCATAGTCGGCATACTGCTTTGTTTCAATTTTCATAGAAAAACTTCTAGTGTTACACTGCCATATTTCATATGCTTATATTTTATTTAGGAATTTTGCATTTATATTCATAGATAAAATTGGTCTGTAGTTTTCTTTCTCTATGCTTTTTTGTCAAGTTTTGTGATAGGGTTATGCCAGCTTTGTAAAATATAATAGGTTTTTCTTCTGCAGAGACATTTTCTGTGTCAGGAGGAGATAGCAATTTCCAACAGGCAAACATGCTGGATATTTGACAGGCCAGTCGGGTGGTTTTCTTTCAAAGATGCAGACAGAAGATACATAATTGAATTCCCACACTCAGCTCAAACTGGTTATCCTGTCAGGAGGCTGGCATGTAAAATGATGTGCAATTGCTTCAATTACAAGAATCGAAGCATTTAGACAATTCTCCCTCTTCTGTTTGAGATGCAGGCTTTGCCTCTGAGTTTGAAGCTGTCAGGAGTCCAATTTAGCCAATTCCAGACTTGAGGTGTTTGCTGTGGGCCATTGCTGGCCCTGTTGCTACAACAGTGCTGATGTGTCAACTGTCATCCTGGAATGGAGACCTTGCTTATGTTATATACTTTTTGCACTGATCCCTTTGCTAGGAGACTTGTCAGTATGTTGGTGGGAAATCTGCTCAGTAGTCAAAATTTACCTATTTGAAGGATCTGCAGGCACTGACCCCAAAACCTATCTTCTGGTGGCTCTCCAAATTCCAAGTCAGGTCTGGCAGGATTGAGCTCTATTCATTTTCCCAGTGCAAATAATTGGGACAGTAGCAGAGATGAGAATGTGACCAGTGTAACTTGCTAATTTGCTAAGCTCTATTAATGTTCTCCTCTAAATATCCTAGGAATCCATCCATATGTTTTTTCATCCTCACAGCCACCTCCAAGCCACTGTCATCTTTCACCTGGATTGTTACAGGTAACACTAATTGGTCTTACTGTTTCTAGTCTTTTCTCTACTCTGACCAACTGTGGTGATATTTCTAAAATATCAATAAGCCAATCAGTAGCCTGATTTGGTTGCCTCTTTCTTAAATTTTCTGAATGATTCCTCAAGGGATTTCAGATGAAGTTAGAACTTGGCACAACTTATACAACAATATGCAATATTCTTCTCTACTTTCCTTTTTAGTCTGACTTTCTGAATCCCCTTCTTCTATACTCTGGCTTTCCAGTGATTCCACTTTTCCTATGCACCACACCTTTTCTTTGCATATGCTTCCTTTGCTTGAATAACTACTACATGGGGATGTCTGGGTGGCTCAATGGTTGAGCATCTGCTTTCGGCTCAGGTCGTGATCCCTGGGTCCTGGGATCAAGTCTCACATCAGGTTCCTTTGGGGGAGCCTGCTTCTTCCTCTGCCTATGTCTCTGCCTCTCTCATGAATAAATAAATAAAATCTTAAAAACAAAACCAAAAACAACTACTACTACCTAGTTAACATCAACTTATCATTCACTTTTCAGCTCAGATATCATTTTCCATGGATGTTTTTCTGACCCCTCTAGGTTTTGTTTGGTGACTTATTTTTTCCTTCGTAGCACTTGTATTGAAGCATGTATAATACTTCATTCCACTCAGATGCTTCCTAAGAGGACAAAGTCTATGTCTGCTGTTTCTCCTATACTTAGTACTATCTCTCAGCATATAAAAGGTGCTTAATAAATATCTTAAATTAATAAATGGTATCCTTGCCTCTTGGGGAGGCCTCTTCTATCACTAATAAGAAACTCAATTTTCTAACTAGGAATATGACCCCTAAGTGAGAAGAAAGTTGAACCCAACTTTTACTCTCAAACCTGAAGGATAACTTGATAGATGCTAAATAAATAAGTGAATGAAGAGGTAGTGTGTATCATATTCAATGCTTGATAAAATGCAATGAAATGATTCTTCATTTGAAAAAAAAAACTAGATTGTATCCCTAAATCCTTTACTACCACTTAAGTGATTTGAGAAAGTGTGATTATTCTCTATCATTTCAACATCATTGTCTGAAACAGGGGATCATAACCCCTGCTTGTGTCATAGGCTTACTGAAATAACATATTTAAATACAATGTGTACATTATATAACCAAGATGGTGACACAGGTTGTTCCCAACTTTAGTCTTCCCCAGCATAAGCCCAACTAGCAACGATCCATAGGTAAGACAGATGATATAGATTACCAGTGTGAAAACCCTAAAATATGAGGGTGAGGTTGAAGTACTTTCCTAGACCACAGAAATGGAGAAGGACCTCATTAGAAGAGTGAAAGTAGTGGCTACATTCTGACCAAATCACCCCTTTTCCAGGCCTGCACCGCACCACACTGAGAGGGCCTCTATGAGCCTATGGTTTTTCCAGTGGGAAAAACAGCTCCAGGTAGACATGCAGTTTCCCCAGGATTGTGGAAAACTTCTCAGGAGGCTCACTTGGGTGGGGTGGGGCCCACCTCATGGGGATCACTAGGGGAATATACAAGGCTTGGTTACTCTGGATCAGATAGAGACAGAGAAGGGGAATAGGGCTTATAGCAACCAGTGTTCAGATCTTGGCAAAACACATTTCTGCTTGCATTAAGTAGAGATCATAGCCAGTGGTTTTGCTCATATGCAGAATCTAGCTGGTGACCCCTTCTGGCTGGGGAACTCAATTGGTAATTGTGCCTGACTTGAGTCCCCAGCCAATGAGCAATATTGGCCATGGTGCCCATTCTAGGACCCCACGCAGATAGGGAAGCAAATTTGTGCCTCCCTGAGTTGCTGAGTATAGCCTCCAGTGCTGCCATCCAGTAAGCCTTGTCAGAGAACCCAGGCAGCCGTGAAGCCCACCCTATAGCCACACTTGGGCAGAAATCCAAGTCAGAAGCCCTGCTCAACTTTAAGTATTATAGCCTTTGGCCCTACCTAACCAGGGAGCCTCAACAGTGACCATGGACAGCCTTGGAATATAGCCTACAGTCTTGCCTGCAATGGAGCTCAGCCTATAATCCTGCCTGATTCAGAGCATAGCCTGAAATCTCATGTGACAGCAAAGTTCTGCCTTCAGCCCTGCCTGAACACAGAGGGCAGGCAGTGGCACTATCTGGTCAGGGAACACAGGCCGAGACCTCACCCTACCAGGAATGGTTTCAAACTCCAGCCTATAGCCCTGAAACTTTACATTTCAAGAAACTAGAAAAACAACACACTAAGACCAAAGTTAGTAGAAGGGAGGAACTAACAAAGATTGGAGCAGAAATAAATGAACTAGAGAATAGGAAAACAATTGAAAAGAGTAACAAAACTAAGAGTTGGTTCTTTGAAAGGAACAGAATTGGCAAACCCTTATCTAAACTAACCAAGAAAAAAAGAGAGGAGCCAGTAAATACAATTATAAATGAAAGTGAAGACATTCCAACTGATGCCACAGAAATACAAAGGATTATAAGAGACTACTATAAACAATTATAGGCGAACAAACCAGATGCTCCAGAAGAAATAGATAAACTCCTAGAAATGTATAACATACCAAGACTGGATCAGAAAGAAATAAAAAATCTGAGCAGACCAATACTGTGTGAGGAGGTTGAACCAGTAATCAAAACTCTCCCAATAAAGAAAAATCCAGGAACCAGATGGTTTCTGGTAAATTCTACCAAACATTTATAGAAGGATTAATAAAAATTTTTCTCAAACTCTTTCAAAAAATTGAAGAGGAGGGAACACTCCTAAACTCATTTTATAAAAAAACCAAAAAACCCTCATTTTATGAGACCAGCATTATTACCCTGATACCAAAGCCAGATAAGAGCACTTCAAATAAAAACATACAGAAACAAACAAAAAACCTAAAGACAATATCCTTGATGAATATAGATATAAAAAATTTCAACAAAATACTATTCAAACTAAATAGCACATTAAAAAGATCTTACAGGGATTCCTGGGTGGCTCAGCGGTTTAGCACCTGCCTTCAGCCCAGGGAGTGATCCTGGAGTCCTGGGATCAAGCCCTACGTCGGGCTCCCTGCATGGAGCCTGCTTCTCCCTCTGCCTATGTTTCTGCCTCTCTGTCTCTCTCCCTCTGTGTCTCTCATGAATAAATAAATAAAATCTTAAAAAAAAAAATCTTACACCATGATCAAGTGGGATTCATCCCCTGGATGAAAGGATAGTTCATCATATACAAATTGATAAATGTGATACGTCACAATCCTTGAATGAAGGATAAACATCATATCATCTCAGTAGATGCAGAAAAAAACATTTGATAAAAGTCAATAGCTGTTCATATTAAAAAAAAATACTAAGTATAGGAAGAACATATCTCATTCTAATAAAGACCCTACATGATAAGCCCAGCTAACATCATACTCAATCATGAAAGGGTGAATGCTTTTCCTCTAAGGTGAGGAACATGATAAAGGTGCCCACTCTTAGCACTCCCAGTCCTAATCAGAGCAATTATGCAAAAAAAAAGAAGTAAAAGACATCCAAATCAGAAAGGAAGAAATAAAATTGTCTGTTTACAGATGACATGGTGTTATATAGAGAAAAACCTGAAGACTCCACCAAAATACTCCTATAACTAATAAATTCAATAAAGTTGCAGGAAACAAAACCAAAATATAGAAATCAGTTTTGTGTCTATACAGTAATAAAAAATTATTTGAAAAAGAAATAAAACAATTGCATTTACAATAGCATCAAAAACAATAAAATACTGGGGTGCCTGGGTGGCTCAGTTGGTTAAAGTCTGCCTTTAGCTCAGGTCATGATCCTGGAGTCTAGGGATTGCACCCTACATCAGGCTCCCTGCTCCTCAGGGAGCCTGCTTCTCCCTCTTCTGATGCCTGCTCCTCCTCCTGCTTGTGCACTCTTTCTCTCTGTTAAATAAATAAATAAATAAAATCTAAAACAAAAACAAGACCCAAAACAATAAAATACTTAGGAATAAATGTAACCAAGGAAGTAAAAAAAACTCTACACTCTGGCAGCCCTGGTGGCTCAGCAGTTTAGCACCGCCTTCAAGCCAGGGTGAGATCCTGGAGACCAGGGATCTAGTCCCGTATCAGGCTCCCTGAATGGAGCCTGTTTCTCCCTCTGCCTGTGTCTCTGCCTCTCTCTCTGTGTCTGTCATGCATAAATAAATAAAATCTTTAAAAAAAAATTTCTACACTGTAGACTATAAGACTTTGATGAAAGAAATTGAAGACACAAATAAATGGAAAGCTATCTCTTATTCATGGATTGGAAGAATTAATGTTGTCAACATATCCATACTACCCAAAGTCATCTATAGATTAGATGCAAATCCCTATCAAAATTCCAACAAATAGAAATAGAAATAGAAAAAAAAAATCCTAAAATTAGTATGGATCCACAAAAGACCCTGACTAGCCAGAGCAATCCTGAAAAAGAAGAACAAATCTGTAGGTATCATACTTCCTGATTTAAAACTATATTAAAAGCTCTAGTAAACAAAACAGTATGGCATTAGCATAAAAACAGGCACATAGACCATTGGAACACAATCAAGAGCCTAGAAATAAACCCATGGATATGCAGTCAAGTAGTAATTGACAAGGCATTATGCTAAGTGAAACAGATCAGACAAAGATAAAACTGCATGATTTCACTTATATGTGGGATCTAAAAACCCAGATTCATAGAAACAGAACAGATTGGTGGTTGCCAGGGGCAGGAATATGTGACAGAAATGGATAAAGTAGTGTGGTGGCCAAGGGCAGGGGCATCCCAGCAAATTATTTATTTTGAATTAAAGTTGCTTAAGAAACAGCCAGTGCAAGAAAGACACTGTGACTCCCTCTGTCTCCAAAAGACAGGATACAGATCTCCACTGGAAAAATACCCTCCCTGTACCAGGAGATAAAGAGACATCCTTCTCATGAGAGATAGGGAATTCAGAGCCAAGAAGGCTATATAAATAAACCTTGTTACTTTTACTAATTTACTACCCTGGCCCAAATTTTGTTTAGAATCCCTGACTAACTGAAGCTCCCAAACAAGTTTTCTTTGTCCTGTCAATTCCTCACACATGTATTGTCTCTTTGGCTAAAAAGTATAAAAACTGTCTGCCTTGGTCATTTCTTTAGTTCTCAGTTACACTATTGGGCCTCCATGCACATGTAATTAAACTTTGATTTTTTTTCTTCTATTATTCTGTTTCATATCAATTTAATTACTAAGACCAGCTAGAAGAATATTGAAAGGTAAAGGAAAAAAAATTTTCCTCAGTGGTCAAAGGGTACAAACTTCCAGTTACAAAATGTATAAGTTATGGAATATGATATACAGCATGGTGACTATAGTTAACAATACTGTATTGTATACTTGAAAGTAGCTAAGAGAGTAGATCTCAAAAGTTCTGAACAGGTGCATACAGAAAATGTAACTTTGTTAGATGATGGATGCGTTCCTTATCATGGTAATCATTTCACAATATACACATATTAAATCTCTATATTATATACCTAAACTTGCACAATGTTATACATCAATTATATCTCAAAAAGCTAGGAAAACAACATTTTACTCCTTTGAGATTAGAACCACATGAATATAGTAACTACTAAAAATAAAAAATTAAAATTGAAGAAAAAGTTTAAATTTAAGGAAAAAATTAAACACAATGTATAAAATGTAAACTGCAATGAGATAATAGGAAAGATATATTGGTCCCTGTCCCCAGTTCCTAACACATGGCTCCTAAAACCCTTGTAAATTCCCAAGTGATAAGAACACTAGGAACATCTTTTGTTCTAATGAAGTGACTCTGGGTGGCCTCCTGGATGGCCCTCAGATGATGCTGGTCATCAGAAAGACCAAGCAATGATTAGAAGCTTGCAATTTTCAGCTTCTAATCCTAACCCTCATCCCCCAGAGAGGAGAGAGGGGCTAGAAATTAGCTAATAATTGATTATGCCTACATAAGGAAGCCATCACAAAATCCCAATAATACAGGGTTTGGGGAGCTTCCAGGTTGGGACCACATCCACAGAGACAGAAGCTCTTGCTCTTGGGACCCTCCCAGACCTTGTCCTATGTATCTCTTCCATCTAGATATTCATCTATATCATTTATCATGCCCTTTTATAATAAACTGGTGAACATTAAGTAAAATGTTTCTTTGAGTTCTGTGAACCACTCTAGCAAATTAACTGAACCCAAGGAGGGGTCATAGAAATCTCTGACTTGCAGCCAGTTGACCAGAAATACAGGTAACAATTTTGACTTGTGACTGGATTCTGAAGTCCAAGGAAGGGGGCTGTTGGAACCTCTAATCTATAGCTAGTCAGTCAGAAGCACAGGTGACAATCTGAGTTTGTGACTGGTGTCTGAAGTGGGCATGGGAGGAAATCTTGTGCAACTGGGCCCTTACCTGCGAGATCAGATGCTATCTCCAGGTAGATCATGTCAGGATTAACTTGGAGGACACCCAGCTAGTGTTGGAACTTGCTTGTTGTTGTGGGGGGACACCTTCACATGTTTGCTGACCGGAAGTGTCAGAAGTGAAGTGTTCTGTGTTAGTAATAAAGGAGATACTCAAGGAAGGAAGTTGTAGTAAGGAAGAGCTAATTGGGAATTTGCCTGCATAGGAAGGGAAAAAAGCCAATTTTTCCCTCTTAGAATCATGTTACAAAAATGAGGTAGTAATACGTTGATTGAGATGACATGGTATAATAATCCCAGCTGTCAATTTTTGAAGGCTTGCCATGTTTGGGAATGTTGCATGCGTCATTTTACTTTGCCGTCCTGATCATCCTCATTAAAATATGCTTTCCTTTTAAATAGGAGATAATCGAACCTCAGAGAGGTTAAGTAACTTGTCCAAGGTCACACAGGTGGCATATACCAAGCTTAAGATTCATACTGGAATAGTGGAAAAGGTGCCAGGAATTGTTCCCAGAAGACTTGGGTCCAAGGCTTGATTCCTTTATCCACTAGCCCTGTGATTTGGAGGCACATCTCTTAAATGCCTGAGCCTCAATTTCCCAGCTGTCAAAAGGGGGATGAAGTATTTAACCCACAGAGTTGTGAGGATTATTTATTTATTAGAGACACACACACACACACACAGAGGCAGAGACACAAACGGAGGGAGAAGCAGGCTCCTTCCAGGGAGCCCTATGTGGGACTTGATTCCAGATCCGGGGATCACGCCCTGAGCGAAAGGCAGAGGCTCAACCGCTGAGCCACCCAGGCATCCCTAGTTTTGCAATTTAATAGACTGCATGCATTAGCGGTCTTCCTCACCATATATCATTTTTCTAAAGCCCAATAGAAGGAACAGTCATCTCAATACTAATAACTTTGGTTTCCTGCTTGTTTTTCACCCTCTTCTCTGTCTGGGGGGAGACTGGAGACTCTATATTATGGTGTAAGACAGTGGAGCTGGACTAAGTAAGATAGACCAAGTACTGGTTCTGCTGGACTGGTTCTGGGAGATTACTCGACCTCTGTGAGCCTCAGTTTCCTAAGCCCTAAAACGGGGCCGAAAATGGATCCTGTGTCCTAGATGGGATAATGCATGCAAGTTCTTTATTAGTTCATGGTACATCAGAGAGGCTTAACAAAGGACCCCGAAAGGAGTACCTGGGTAGGGAATAACAATAGCTCATTATATATTATATATGTTATAACACACTTTGATATGAACCAAACCAGTTTTATTCTCAAATTAGCCCTTGACGTTATTAGCTTCCTGTTTTTACGAATGAGGAAACCATTGCTCAGAGAATTTTAGTAATTTTTCAGAGGTACCCCATTAGGGCTCATTTGTACCCAGGAATTCTTACTTTGAGAGCAGGACTTCATCCACATCAGCACAGTTCTGGAGAATCAAGGAGAACTTAAAGACTCCCAGGGAAGATGGCAGGAATAAGTGAGGTTCACCTGCAGTCACCAAGAAACAGCTCAGAGGTCACAACTTCCCAAAAAGTTCAGCGCAGAGAGCAAGCTGGGGAATATTAGTTTCTTGAGAATGCTAAGAAAAGGATTGAGCCAGTGAAGCTGAGAGGACAATAGCCCTATTAAATGACCTTTTCTCTCCTCTCACGCTTGCAGGCTGTGACCCAGACACAGTTGAATGGCTCATGGATGTCCTCATGGCAGTTTGCAGACACCTACCTGGCCATCAACCCTGCTCCATAAACCCCCATAATTGGGCAAGGTCAGACTAGAAAGGGAGGAATTTCAAGGAGTACAAAGTGACCATTTGTGTGTTATTCAAAGTCACTAAGTCCAGCTTAATGTATGGATTTTCTAAGGCATCCTAAGATGATCTTCACTCCCCAACAGTTAGGTGCTAGGTTTCCTCGATGTTACAGGATCTTTAAATATTGTTGGATATTGACAATCAGCAAAGTTGAGGGTCTTTTTCTACATGACAGCTCAGAGAGATTATGTTCTAAGGGGCAGCACTGACATTTTACTCCTGCCTGCAAATTCACTGTTTTCATAGATGGAGGGGCAGGGTTTGGCGCTGTAAATCCGTTTGTGAGGGCACCGAAAGGTGGCAGCTCCTGAAGAGTGTCAGGCACTGGTTGTAGACTCTGGTTTGAATTGTGACTCTCTAATTACTAGTCAGGACTTTGGGCAGATAAACTAACCCTGCAAAGCTTCATCAGAGAAATAGTGGTACCAATTTCATAAGGTTCTTTTAAATATTAAATGAGACATGTCTCTCATCTGTTCCTAATCACTTAGAATCCCGTTACTTAAACCACCAAATTGGCAGTCAGGATTCAGACCAGGGAACCCGAGCTGTCTGGCCTCACAGTGCTTGAATCCTCATGAGCATAAAGTACAAGCAGGGTTGGGAAGATTTATACAGACATGGGCTGAGACAGGGGTTACAATGCATGTGGCTTTGTGATACATCAATGGCTCATTTATTGAGCTTTTGCTAAATGCCACGCACTTTCCTAAATACTTTATGTGTAGTAACTTTTTTCCACCTTCATCATTATCCCATGAAGTGGGAGCCGTTGTTAACTCTGTTTCAGAGGTGAGGATCCTGAGCATGGGGATGCTGTGACTTGCAGTGTCTTGCAGCTAGTAACTGGAGCCAAGCAGTGTGGTTTAGGAATCTACTAACTTACCATCCACTAACCATCCTACTAAACTGCACCTGTGATACTCACTAGAGCAGAATTTCTTAACTTCAGCACCACTGACACCTTGGGGCAGGTAATTCCTCACTGTGGGGGCTGTCCTGTGCATTGTAGGATACTCAGCCGCATCCCTGGCCTCTACCCACGAGGTGCCAATAGCACTATCCCTCTGCCTGTAGCAATAACCAAAAATGTCTCCAAATATTATCACATATTTTATGGAGGGGTGTGTGTGCAAAATTGATTTGAAGCTCGGCCATCTGTTAACAGTGTAATATTAAACAAGTGACTTAACCTCTCTGAAGCTCAGTTACCTCCAATGTAAAAGGAAGACATTTTATCAAAATTGATCAGCAGGATAAAATAAAATGATGCATATGAAAGTTCCTGAACATAGTAAGTACTCAACAAATGATAGCTGAGATATACCATGCTGCCTGGATATATAAACCTTGTGTCATGCTTGCCACTTTACACACTTCTGCTCATGTACATTATTTTGGTAAACCTATAAGACAAGTAGGGTTTACGATCACCTTTTCAGACTATGACATTGAGAACCACTGATTAGGGAAATGAGACTCCCTAACTAGATAAATCACTCCTCCGTTCTTGGGAAGGGGTGAGGGGTATTGAGAGGGGAGGAAATGACTTTTCTAAAACTGTTTCCTTCTGTAAGGTAGAATAGAACTCTGAGCAGTATTTCTCACCATCTGACACTCCAACGATAACAGCAAAGATAGATAACATTTTTTAAAAAAGATTTTATTTATTTATTTATTTATTAGAGAGAGAGAGAGTGAATGAGGGAAAGCAAGGGGAGGGGCAGAGGTCATCTCAAGCAGACTCCACACTAAAGATGGAACCTGATGTGGAGCCAAATCCCATGATCTTGAGATTGACCTGGGCCGAAATCATGAGTCGGATGCTTAACTGACCGAGCCACCCAGATACCCCAATGATACATTTATTAAGCCTTTACTATGTACCGGAAACTACATTTAATTGTTTGTCATGTGTTTTGTTATTTATTCCTTACAAAAACCTATAATTATCCTGGCAGTGGCTTGATTTCAGTAATGGCCCAAATGTGTTTATGTGTCCTGATCTTTGTATATTGCCCTATATATTCATGCTATTTGGTGGCACCCTCTCATATGGACTCCAGGCTTGGTCATGGAATTGTTTTCACCAACAGGACACTAACAGGCTGGATGCAAGCAGAGGCCTGAAAAGCACTCATACACCAGGACTTGTCTTTTTGCTCCTCTTGGAAAGCTGAGCTGTCATGTGAACCAGCCCAGGCCAGCCTGCCAGATGATGAGACATTCATAGCTCAGTTGCCCCTGGCTGTCCTACCTGACAGCCTGCCAATCCCGAACATCTGGCAGCTGACCCCAGATGGATGAATGAGCTCCTCTAATACCAGAAGAATTGCCCAGATGAGCTTAACCCCAATTGCCATGAGTTAAGAAGTGGTGGTCGCTTTAAGCTACCGTGTTTTGGAGTATTTTATTGGGGATACAGAAAAAGGCGAACTTGAAACAATTCCCTTTTACAAATGAGGACACATGGCTCCAAAGGTTGAATACATTTCCATGCTCACACAGCCAGCAAGTGATAACACTGGGAAATGAGCTACTTCACCCCAGATTCACATTGCTCCAGCACAAGTTGGGGAGACCTATTTGGTGGGAGGAAGGGTGGGAATTAAACCAGATAAGGAGGTCATAGTAGTTGAGGCAAGGTTCAGCTGGAGCTGAGGAAAGCCCCGGGGAGGGGGTGCTCAGTTCATCTTCTGCTCTTCTCCCTTAGTTATTGGGAAGCTCCTTTGAATGAGAGAGGCTTGTGGGGTTGTCTTCACAGGTAGCAAGAGCCATGTCTAAGGTCATTATTACTCAGGAGGAAGGAGCCTGCAGATCTGAAGCAGGAAAAACAGAAGGTAAAGGGACCAGGTCTGGACCCAGGAATTTATCAAGGAATCTCTATATGATTCCCTGTTAGCATTTTATTGCTGAAACTTTGCTTCCTGCCACCCTGTGTTAAATTTCATATTTCCCAGAGCATTAGGGCTTCTGAACTTCTCACATCCTAAACAACCAAACCTTCTCCAACTTCCATTTTGGGGGTACTTTAGGAGATGGTAAGTCTACTCCCAGTCCTGTTATTTGCCCTATGCCCTTCCATCTTCAAAGAAGAGTGGACATACTCTTCTTCACCAATATCCCTACATTTGATCGGAAGGCTTGTACTGATGCCCATGGTCATCCTAAGATGTTAAGTATGTAGTGGCATCATCCCTACATTCTCTTCTGCACTTAAGATCTTGATCCCGTACTTACATAGGTTGGAATCCAACCATTTTGTCCTCTCTCTTCATTCTACCTTCCCATATTGATCTGTCCATAGTAAGTGCTCAACAAATGTTTGGTTGAGGCATCCCTCATTTTATTTCTGTATTTGCACATACCTGATTGAAAGATCCAAGATTTAGGGATGCCTGGGTGGCTCAGGGTTGAGCCTTCAGCTCAGAGCATGATCCTGAGATCCAGGATTGAGTCCGCGCATCGGGCTCCCTGCAGGGAGCCTGCTTCTCCCTCTGCCTCTGTCTCTGCCTCTCTCTCTCCCTTTCATGAATAAATAAATAAATCTTAAAAAAAAGAAAAGAAAAAGAAAAATACAAGATTTAGGTTAGAACTTAACAGTGAGGTAGAGGCATCTTAGGAGGCATCTCATTTCAGAATGCCTCTGCCAGAAAGTAGGCTCGTTTCCTGTACTTAGTACTGACCTCAATTTTAACTCAATTTATTACATTGCAATGTGATTCTTTATGTGTCTTTTTTCTTCCTTACTATTAAGTTTCCTGAGTCTTTAAAATGGTATCTCTTTTTTTATTTTGAATCCTTATTAGCTAACCCAGGATCTAGACAGTATAATATAGATAAATAAGAAATATTTCTTGAATGAAGCCACCTGCATTCTAGTCCAGGTCCCCTCCTTGAGAAGGTAATTGTTCTGGGACTTAATTTTCTCAACTAGAAACTGAAGATAATCATACCTATCTGACAGGGTTCTTGCAGGAATGAAAGGAAATAAAATATATAGAAGTCCCCGAGACTTTTGTAAACATAGAAAGAACATTATTTTCCTTCTTTGCATCTTAACCTATGTGAATGAAAGGTGGGCACTGTGATGCATGGAAGATACCAGATCGTTGGGCAGTTCTTCTGCAAATTTACCCCAGATCTGCCTCATTTACATGCATCCATTCCCTCCAATAAGTGACCCGAGGGCTTGGTTTTCTCTTTCTGTTCTGTCAAGCACCAGCCTTCCCCAGGTGGTGTCTCTTCGATTAATGGCTACAGAATCACTAGGGCTGGGACAGACTGGTTTTTCTTGGATTCTTTTTTGAGTTTGTAGTCTTAGCTGTCATCCCCTTGGCTCTGAAGATTATTAAGCATTCCACAAGGAAGGCATTCTCTTTAAAATCGTTCTGAAACAGCCATGATTGAGGAAAGCCGCTTCCCCTGCATTGCACCCCCTGCCCCCTTGCCCGATAATCTAGCCAAGAATCATCCATGACCTTGGCAAAGAGGAGGCGGCTTGCCCAGTTCCAAGCTCAATTATCAGAAGATAACCTCTGTGAGTTGGTTAAATAGGATTTCTCTTTCCTTTATCTTTTTTGTTTTTTCTTTTCCATCCTCCCCGCCCCCCCCCCCTTTTTTTTTTTTTTTTAGCTCAGCAGGGAAAGGCTGTGCTGGATACAGCAAGGACAAACGTGTACCATGTTAGAGGCAAGCTTTCAGTTTTGTTGGGGAGAGAGATTGCGTATCAACCTGTAGATGTACACAGTCTGCCTCTTCACAGAGAACTTCAAAAAATTGTACTCCAGAGATTTGCTCAAAGGCTGCATGGCCTGTTGGTTAGCGTATAATATAACATATGTTTTTATCCTTATAAATATTTTAACTCTTCTTTCCCTCCGGATCCCTTGTTTCAAAGCCAAAGTTCTTTTACTTTGTTACTAGAATTGTACCTTCTCCTCAGCACCCAAGCAATTTTCCTCCTTTTGCCTGAGGCTTGCATTAAGATGAGTAAAACTAGTCTTCCTCTCTGCTTTCTGAGCCCCTTTCCATTGGGCAGCTCACTGTGCTTTTAGAGATTTCTTCAATTTTCGTTTGTATTCTTATTACCCCCCCCCCACTTGCCCCCAGTGCTCAGGTCTCAAGTGCCCCCCCTTTTTTATCTGAGAGTAATATACTTTTTTTTTTTTCTGTTGTGTTTGTATTTTCTTAGAAATGTTAATTCAACAGACATTGGTGCTCTCTGGATCATCCTCTGTGCTGAGAGATGGTGAATATGTAAGAGGCTTTTTCCAGGAAGAACTCATAATCTGCAAATATGATGTCCTAAAGATTACCTATCTACCTATCTACCTACCTATTTATCTATCACTCATCTATGTATCCATCTATCATCTATCTATCTGGCAGTTATCTATCTGTCTAATCTATAGATACCTATGTAGTTCTCTCCCTATATCTGTCTTGATCTATCTACCTAGATAGATAAATAGAAATGCAGATATAGATATAGGTTTACAGATGATAGATTGATAGATAGATAGATAGATAGATAGATAGATAGATAGATAGATAGATATAGATCTACTGCATGAGGAAGCATAGAGGAAAATCTAATAGAAACTTACTCAAGACTGAGTGAGGGATCCTGGAAAACTTTTCTTTAGAGCTTTATATTGATGTGTGAATAGTTGATAGGTGTTATTCAGGTGTGTTTGCAGAAGAAAGACACTCTAAGAAGAAATAACGTATAAATAGTTGTAGACACTTGTAGGAATGTAGCCTGTGATGTTGGAGAAGGAGGGGAATGTGGTGTGGCTCAAGACTGGGATCTGCCAGAGGAGATCATGATAAGTGGAGCTGGCCAGGTAACAAGGGCTTATGCGGGGTCTTTCCACATTGGGTTGAAGAATAGAGCTTGGGCTTCACCCTATGGATTGTGAGGGGCTGCTGCAGGTTTTTAAACAGTTGACAGGGCACCTGGGTGGCTCAGTCAGTTGAGCATCTGACTCTCGGTTTCGACTCAGGTCTTGATCTTGGGGTCGTGGGATCAAACCTTGTGTCAGGCTCTATGCTCAGTGCAGCATCTGCTTGGGATTCAATCTCTCTCTCTCTCTCTCTCTCTCTCATAGATAAATAAATCTTTAAAAAATAACCAGTTGAGTAACCTGTTCAAATCAGGGAATTATTGTAAATCACAGTGAAGAATGAACAAATTCAGTAAGAAACTGGGACAAGATATTTCTCATTCTTTCCATTTGCCAAATCCTGACCAAAATTTCCAACAAGTTCTTGAGGATAGGCCAATGCAAAATCAATCAACCCATGTCCCAGAATCCCCGAGGTCAAAGGCAGGACTTTACTTCTCAGGAAAGGCCAGCAACACATGTACAGCAGCTCAGGCCCAAGACAAGCACAGAGGTCAACTCCCAGGACCACAGGCCTTGACTCTGTCACCATTCTGATGTGGGAGCATATGGCATTGTGATCCTGCTGTTATTTACGTGTCACTTACTCTGATTACCATTATGTCATAGTGATTTTTAATTGAAGAAAAGGCTTTTAATTCTTTGTTTACCAAAATGTTGTTTTGAAGTCCAGGAAATGTGGTTCAGGACTGTATCCTGTCAGCCAGCATTTAGGTTGTTCATGGTGAAGCCTTCAGTTCTCCCAGGAGGACTGGATTGCCCCCTCCTCTGTATGCCCACAGTGTTTTCCATGAATGTAAGTTGCAGAATTTACCGTAATGTACCGTAATTATATCCTTGAGAAGCAGCACAGTGTAGTGATAAGAATGCGTATTTAGAACCAGAAGACCTGGCTTGAAATCCTGGCAGCCTTCCTGGCTGTATGAACTGGAGTAAGTGACTACCCTTTGTCTGCCTCAGCTTTCTTAGCTGAAAAAATGAAAATGCTGTTACCTAACTTAAAGAGTTTGTCATTCAGAGAAGAGGAGGGATATGGGTGATGTACTCAGAACAGAAATATCCAGTAAGCACTTACAAAAGTGGTCATTATTTTTCAAATTATTAGACTCCTCTAGTGTTTCCTAATTGCCACCATGTCATGTCATGCGTGAAAAATGTGATTTACATGGCACGTTGAGAGCCGTGGATGAGGCTGCCATGTGCTTCAGGACCATACTGAGGGGCTGCTCCTGCCTCAACGGCCATCCTGGCTGCCCCGATGGCTGATGGGATTAAACTGGCTGCACACCTGGAACCCATTTGTGGGAAACTTTGACCAGGCAGACAGTGTTTATCAATGATGGATATGATGATGATGGTGGTGGTGGTGATCCTTGTATCCTGTGTGCCCAGCACAATTTTTGTCACAGTGCAGGTTCTTCATAACTGTTTCAACAAATGGGTTTAATGAGTGGAAGGCAAGAAGACCTTATCTCTTGGCCCACCTACGGTGATGTGTTCTTGTAGAAAAAGTGTTCACTGGCTATATCTATCTTTGTTCTTTTCTGTCCAAGTAATGCATTTTGACATTCTAAAATTACTGTAAATTCTGTGAAATCACTTTGGGAAAAAGGACAAGAAAGGCCTCTTGAAAGATAAGTTGTCTCAGAGTACATGGGGAGGTTGGAGGCTGGCAGAGCTTTATATTTGAAACACCAGGAAATGCTTGATCATTCACGGGCTCCAA
This sequence comes from Canis lupus baileyi, assembly GCF_048164855.1. Lineage (NCBI taxonomy): Eukaryota > Metazoa > Chordata > Mammalia > Carnivora > Canidae > Canis > Canis lupus. The sequence goes on from NC_132845.1 coordinate 56,821,149, forward strand.
ATAAGTCCTGATGGGTGAAAATGCTTATTCCTTAATAAGTGGCCTATTGGTGGTGCATACTTTAAAATGGAGAGAGGGGAGCCATTCTGTTCAGCTGTGGCAAGAAGCCAAAAGTAGGTCAAGAAGTTCTTGGAATGAAAGTCTTCATATGAACCATATGCCTAGAAGTAAGAATGGATCCCAGATTCTACTCTAGATAAGAAACTAAATCTTGCTAACTGATGGATTCCACTTTCTAAATTGTTAACTGTGAGACCATAATTCAAGATAGCTCCAATAATTGAAATGGTCAAATAAATGTTTAACGAAAAGGAGAAAATCTCAGTCAGTGATAGAATCTAGGAGAAGTGCTATTTACATGCCTAAATAAGAGCTTTCTACAAGATAGAGCAATAATTCCCTAAATCTGTACCGTACCTAATTAGCAAACTTAACTCACATTTTTTCAGTATTCAAAAGATCCTATTTATTTTAATCCTATCAAAAACTTGCAAGAACAGTACAAAAATGCCTATATACTCTTTATTCAGATTCACTTCTATCTTTGAAACATAAAGATCACTTATTTTGAACTCTAAGTGATTAATTTTGTGTCCAAGGGTTTTCCTTATCTTTTGAACAGAACTCTTTGCCTTCAGATTTTGCAGTTGGTGGTAAAGAACTGAAATTCTCAGGCCTTAGGGCCTCCTTTTATCCATGAAATTGCAGAAGAAGCCGACTGGGTGAGGAGGCTGCTGAGGAAGCCAGAAACCTTGGCACAGACTTTTTCTTTGCCAGTAGAGACAGCCAGTTTGAAAGAGGGATCAATTGATCAGTCTAAATTTCCAGGGAGTGGAGGTTATGTGCACATTGTGAGTCATTGGCCAGACATACCTGCTCCAGCTGCCAGGCCACAGTTGTCAATCCAAAGCACTTCTGAAAATGAGGCCAAAACCCACGTTAATGAAGCCTGACTGCCTCGGAATTATTGTTGGATTAATTAGCAGCTTTGCCAGTAGTCCATTTGTCCAGGGTCAGTAACAATTTATGGTGAGTCACATTTAAGTAATTTCATTCAATTCAACCAGCATTTACTGCCCCCACTAAGCACAGAGCCCTGGACAGACCCAGTACAAGCAAAGGGATTAATCTGAACATCAGATGACACAGAAGTTCTAGGTTCTAGGCTTCCTTCTGCAGTAGTGTTCCGGGCAGGGAGAAGGTTAAGGTTGCCGCAGAGAAAGCTTAAGGAAGCAAATCTTCACAAGGGCTGCCTTACTAATTCCAGGGGAAGCAAAATGAATTTCAGACCAAAACTAGTCAAAACCGATATCTAGATATCTGTATTGGTCAATATCCTTTTGATTGCAATTAGCAGAAAACCAACACTAACCAGTTTAAACATCAACTACTAAGATTAAAACAACAAAGAAACAAAGGAAATGTAATGACTTCTTTAACTGTAACATATGGATTAACTCATATCAGGATGGGCTGGATCCAGGTACCCAAATGCTAGCCTTCAGCTTTGTTTTCTTCTGTATATGGTTTATTCTCAGGCATTCTTATCATCATAGTTTTGGGTTAACCTACCACCACTCCCACCACCAAAAGCAGACTCTGGTGCAGGCAGCTTATTTGGGAGATGCCGTGACCATGAAGGTGCACCACTCAGATCCAAAGCTGCAGGAAGTGCAGTTGACCAGCCACCCTGCCAATATCCTTCCTGATCCATAGTCATGTTTGTGTGAAAGCCACATTTCCCATGGGCTGCTCCCAGTGAATGCTTGAGCACAGTGAGGTCACTGAGGCATGCCGGTTCCTGGTAGACTCAGGACTCCTCCGGCAGATGGCTTTGCCTGGAGAACCCCTCCTTGGTCTGACCAGACTTGCCTTGGAACTGCACTGCAACCCATGGCTCCCTGCCACCTCAATCCCTCTTTCCCTCTGGCCTTCCCAGAATGAGGCCCGCCTTTCAGTTCCTTCCCTTCTTGCCTTCACAAATACTTCTCTCGATAAACCCCTTGCATGTCTAATCTCATCTGGGCATCTGCTTCTCAGAGGCACTGAATGGACTCAGGAGGCGACCCCAGGAAGTGATAGTGGAGGCAGTTAGTTAGGTGTGAGCTGGAAGCAAGGGCAGTGATAAATAGCTTACACGTTAGAAGCTTGGGGGCACAACATCCTGACTTTGTGGCTCTTAACACCCTGGCCTATAGCTTCCAAGCACTGGAGGCTGACAGACCAAGAGCTACAGATGCAGAACATGGCTCTCCTCTTCCACCTCTGCCCCTGGAGTAATCCCTGGATGCATTATAATGCATTTGCTTTGTGGTCTTGCCCCCAACCCCTGTGCAGGAAGGTTCCTACAAACCTTGTAGAGTCAGAAACTCCACTTCGAGATTGTACAGGCATGGCTCCCTGCAAGATGCCCAGCAGAGGAAAATCCTGTGACCACCTCCAGCTTAAGTCTTGGGAGATGGAGGAAGATTCTAGGTGGTAACACTTTTCTTGTCCAGTCATGTGGTGCATGCAGGCTGGTGCCTAGAGACCTTAATGTTACATGGATTCTTGGGTGCCAAGTTCACCGCAAAGCACGCTGGATACAATTACCAGATGCCATTTACTTGTAGGGAAGCAACCCTTTGTTACCCGCATGCTGAGCTTTCATTAGCTGAGCCTTCAGTGGCCAGGTCCTCATTGGCTCAAGGCACGGGGAGCCGGAGACTTCGGAGGATGTCTTCTCCTGCCTACATGCTGCTCCTTCATTGCTAGCCCTGGAGAGGAGCTGGCAGTCTCGGAGATGTGGTTCTGGCACTGTTTCATGCACTTCACTTCAGCCACGGGCACAGGCCATGTTTGTGTTTGGTTTGGGAGGTGGCCTCTGCCCCAGTGCCCTGTGGTGGGGAAACAGGAGAAGTGTACAATTAGCCATTAACAGCTTTATCTCCACTCACATGTAAGAGACATAATTAGCTGGTTCCATCTGTTCCTGATACCTGCTGGAGTCAGCCATTCACACCTCAGCCAGATATTACACTGAGTGGGAGGGACCGAGAAGGAAACATTTTAAAAATAACTCACGTTTTGTTGTTTCAGACATCCTGCCCCTATGGAGTGGGTCTCCAACTTTGCTTCCCTCAGGTGTACACAATTTGCTGTCGCTTGGCAAGGAAAGGTGCGAGCTAATGAATATGGAAGCTGACGGCGCATGATTTTCCCAGGCGCTAAGAGCTTCAGTTTAAAGAGACAAAACTTGGTGTACAAAATACCAGCACACCAAGTAGCGGGGTGCTGTCCCTCTCGGGTCCATGTCACAGCATAGGTGTTAGACTCCCACAATGGGAAATATTTTCAGAGCCAAAGTCTAAATTTGGAAGGACCACCTGGAGCCCCTGTGGCTGCCAGGGTAAGTGAATGGGCCAAGGTCACACAACTAGGCCAATGAGCTGGGATTTGCATCTAAGTCTCTTTTCTTAATCATGATACATCACTGCTGCTGGAAGAAGTTTTGAGGACATCATGGTCTCATGGAGATTAGGAAAATCCAAGGCAACTTTTATTTCCAAGGCCAAAAGCAGCCATGCAAAAATTAGACATTTAAAAAAGACTGTTTCCACCTACATTAAGTAATGCTTTTAATGTAAAAAGGTACACTGCGATATAGCTGGGTTATCCGCAAGGTAATTACAGGACTCATAAAATATTAATTCTTAGCATACTCTGAGAGGCAGAGCCTGAATGAGGGCCATGTGTTAGACCAGGTCTCAACAGGAAGATGACACACTCAGAATAGCATTATTGTGATGAGCACAGGGTGTTATACTACATGTTGGCAAATTGAATTTAAATTAAAAGAAAAAAGGAATAGCGTTATTCAAGAAGGCTTATTTACAAGGGATTATTTACAGATGTGTTGATGTAGAGGAAACACAAAAGACAGTGGCAGCCAACTATCACCACCTCTAGGCTCCAAGGGACAAGTGGTAGGAGATGGAGAGATGGAGAACAAGCCACCACGGCAGTGCTGACTTGTCAGAGGCAACAGCTGTCCTGAGGTGACCTCAGAGGATGGGACTCAGAAGATAAATGACATGATCTCACTGTCCTTCCTCCCTTGGACTCCCTGCCAGGAATCCCCCTTGGCAGAACTCACTTGGAAAGCTGAGGGCACGGGCAGGGTGGGGACTCTGGCAAGGCAAGTGAGGCATCAAGGGATCGACACTCACTCTCAGGGCCATGCAAGTGCAGGATCAGGGTCTGGGACACTCGCACAGCCATGGGAGCAAGGGTCTTCCCAAAATTGTCACGCTTGTCGTCTTGCTCACCTCTCCCTGGTTCTGGGCCTAGGCTTGGGAGTCTGCAGTGAGGTCTGTATAGTTTAAGCCTTTTGCAGTCAGGATGGAGCAGGGGTGGGATCTCGTGGAGCACGAGGAAGAAATCCAGTACAAGAAATGTTTAAAATTCCAAGGCAAACATTTTTCATTCCATCGTGTCTACCTGTGTCTGAGACTGTATGTATTAACCTTATTTGGAGAGAAAGTCAAAAGCCTAAATATGAGACCTTGATGATACCTCATTTTCACCCTGTGATTAAATCTTGATGGACCTCAATCAGTTGTGGGTTATTGGAAAGTGAGCTGCTTCCCTTTCAGGACACAGGCAGCCGGAGATAAGGGAGAGGCCCCATAGAACAGGCCTGCGTGGCTGGCAGCCTCTGCAGGCAAGCATATTGGCCTTTCCCCATTCTCCTGTGGCTCCCAGAATGTATTCATCTTCTACCGTCAACCCAAGCTCAGTCACTGGCTCTCCCACGGGCTTTAGCTCCTGCTACTTCAGCCTTGATTTTGTCCCTGAGTTATTTCAAACAAGCATCTTTACCTATGGAGATCATTTAGGGCAAGGATCTTGATTCTAGTGAACCTCTTCCTGCCCACTGTTTTTGGTCTGACCCTCATTAGATCATTCTGCAGTTTTGAGTTGTTCTTACGATGGCAGGGGAGCGGCGGTGGTGGGGTGGTGGTGGTGGGAGGCACTTTCCGGGTCACCAGCTGTTACCACTGGCACCAGGATTCAAGACCAATTTCACAGTCAGATGGCATAGGTAAGGACATAGTCTTTGTCAATGGCAGGAAACAGCAGAAGAGAAGTCGGGATCCCCCTAATCACTCATCAACCTGTGGACAGGTGCACGGGGCCAGACAGTTCTGGACATGCCATGTAAGTCTGTCTTCTAGTGGCCCATTCCCTTGCTTTTCCCCCTTATAAGGCAGGCACATCCATGGGAGGAGTAACCAGACTATGAGGTATTCTAAGGGTTTGCCAGAGTTTGGCAATGCCAGTTCTCGAACTCAAAGACCTTGGGACCCATGTGAAATTGCACCAGGGCTGGGGAAGATGCCACTTGTTCCTTCCCACCCAGAGATGGGGGAACCTGATTCCAGTTATCCCTTTGTCCAAACCAGGGTAGGCTGCTGGGATCGCTCTGAGACACTGTGGCTCTTTGCATCCCTCTCATAGATTATTTAATATACACTTGTAATGGACCATTATTTGAAAATATAAGGCGTACATATAGAACAGCGATGTTGAAATGCAGCAATTAATGAGGAACAGAAATCTGATCATAAATCAGCAAAGTCACCTCAGACTGACCTCCCCCAGATTTGAAAGTTGCATTCATCTGATAAAAGTCGTATACACTGTGCTTCAAAACTAAAGTAAAAAATAGAAATATAGTGACAATTATATACAATTTTGCTTTTCATTTATTGAGAATAATGACTCTCCACACCTGCAATATGTTATTTGTAGAGATGTGCTTGCAAATATCAGCCGGAAACCTTTTCTTGCATCTTATCATTTAGAACAACAATTATATGTTTAAAAAAATCAGCACAAAATTTAGAATTCCAAACATCAGCTCATAAAAGGCGTTTTTGTCTTTTTTTTATGCCTTGCAACATAGTAAAACTCTGTCCTGAAACCGACTTGTGTTTTTGCCTCTTTTCATAAATAATTTAAAGTAAATCCACCAGCTTTACATCACATGTTAAATGGGGACAAGCCAAAACTTGTCTTAATATTATGAAGAATGTAACATGATCTTTACAGCATACTATTTAATAAGATGGTGCTATAATAGAACATTTTTTAAAAGAAAGAAGTCACTTATTTATCAATGCTGAAACGATTAAAAAATCCCTGAGGGCTTACAGTACTATATTTACTTACAGGAGAGGTTCATGAGTCAAAAGTGAAGAAGCCGGTGTTGTAGGGAAAGCTGCCCCACTTGCTAGCTCTTTGGGTTTGAACAAGTCACTCAAACTTTCTGATTTTCGGTTTCCCTCGTCTTTCAAACAGGAGTGACACCTACTTTGCCAGGTTGTTTCGATGATTGACTAAAATATCTGAAGTGCTTGGTACAAAATAGGTTCTCATTAAATACAACTTTTTATTATTGATTTGTCTGTTGAACACATTTATTGAGCACCTACAATGTATCTGAGTTAAAAAGAAAGGGTGGGATGTAATCTCAACACTGTTACATCAGATGGAAGTTTACAACACTATGTGAGGTTTGATAATTGAGCATTGCTGTCTTTCTGCCTCATTGATTGGGGAAGTGAGAGTTCCCTCATATCCCTGTACTAATAATAGGAACTAATATTTGTGGGATGCTAGTTAGGTGCCTGGAGTTGTCTGGAGTGCTCACTTTCACTGTTTTACCTATGGCTCACAACAAACCCACCAAGTAATCACTAGAATTATCATCATATCCATTCCACTGATGAATAAATGGAAACCCAGAGAAATTAAGTAACGAGTAAGGGGTAAAGGTGGGTACTGAGCCCTGAAAGTTTGCTTTTAGAGATCATATGTTTAGCCACCACGTATTGGCCAAGAAGTAAAGCTAAGAAAATTGGTGCGCAGGGTGAAGATTATCTACCTGACTGAGGAACAAGGATCCAAAGGGTGCCATGGGGTTGATCTGTTCTGGAGAACTGATTAAAAACTTGACTATGGCAGAGAGGCAAGACCAGGATGGAAGGAATTTGAGAGGGGGAAGCAATGCTGCTGCTGCTGTTATAGCATTTTATAGGAAAGATCAAAAGAAATTCCATGAAAGGAGTACAAATAGAAGGAGCAGAGAGGAAGGAGCTTCTATTTCAAGAGTAACAGCAGAGTAGCAGTGTAGTCAAGGTAAGTAATAGCAGGCATCGTATGGAACATTTACAAACCACTGACCTGGAGTAGCAGAAACATAAGGATATTCCCACGTGGATGTTGGGAACTGGATACAGGGTTGACAGGGACAAGTTAAATCAGAAATATTTCACCTTGGGAGGATGAGGGAGAGAGGTAATTCAAAGAGAATGCAGTGTATCCCTCCTAAGACGAGTCCTGTAGAAACCATTGATTGGTTTCAGATTCCCCAGAACGCATGACTGTGACACCCCGAGATCTCCCTCCTGACCACCTGAAAAATGAAGACGTTGTGGAGTCGGACAGGCCCAGAGTGAAAATGGGATCACCAACAAGACAAATAGTGGTGCCATTCTAAGGAGAGCCATTTCTAAGCTCAAAGGCCAGGAAGCATGGGGATGGCAAATTTGTGTGCTGTACAAGCTGGGATGGGCCAGGCTGGACTTGGTCAGGCACCTGGATCAGGATACCTGGCCTCTTCTTACTCAGTGCTGGGATCCTTGGCAGAGTTCGAGTTAATGATGTTTCTATAGCCATTAGGAGGGACGCATATTAACAAGGACAGAAGCACCAGCTCAAACTGGTTTAAGTAAAAAAAAAAAAATGTTTCTTGACTTACTAGCAAAGTCCTTTGAGCCTACTAGTCGTAGATCCAGGGATTTAGACACATTGTCAGATTTTTCTCTCTCCTTTCCTTTCCTCTGTATTGTTTCAATCGTAGGCAGTCTCTCTCCAATTAGCTATAAAGATAGACACGTAGCTTCAGAATTCCATGGTCCTTAGTATCTAAGACCTTGGAAGGAAGGAAAGACTATCCTTTTTCCAGCATCCATGTGGGCTGAGATGGGCCACGAGCCCACCTTTGAAATAATCACTGTTTGGTGAGGTAAGAGATGCCAGTTGGAGAGCCTGGGTCAAGAACCCCAGAGCTCGTAGCTAGCGAGGGGCTTGCCAATGTTGGGCTGAAATCTGCCCATTTGCTCTAAGCCAGTGTCACTCAAGGTGTGGGCTTTTGGACCAACAGCATTAACATCACCTGGGAACTTGAAAGTTTCTGGGCTCCAGTCAGACTCACTGAATCAGGAATTTCATTTTAACAGCCGTCCACGTGATTTTACATGTGCCAGAGTTTGAGAACCATTCTTCCATTTGGCAAGTCCCTTTTACATTCTGTATATCTACTTTCTTCCTTCAGTTCTTTTGTGAAATGCAGTCAGACCCCCAGGAAGTGATCCCTCATCTATGCTTGGACAAGACATTTGTTCCTATCAAGGCAGCAAAGCCCCAGAAGTTCCTTGCTCAGAAGGAGTGATCCACCAAAGAAGAATCTCTTACTAAATATTTTATTCCTTCATCTTGGTGGCTGAGAAAAACCCAAGGTTTTTTAGTATTCTTGTCTGGTAACAGATATCACTTAGAAATCCATTTTATAATCATTTTAACTGGTTTGCTTTGGGTCTATTTACATAATTCCGTGAGACGCATGGAAAGAGAGGCAGAGTGTTATTTTTCTGCAGCCAGATACATGGAAAAAGCACTTTCTAAGGTAATTACCACTTCAGTGCTCCCCACACAGTTAGAGGGCACTGTGAAGTAGTATGCCGTGTGGGGCCAGGGCTCCCGAAGTGTGGAAAGAATGTGCTTTCTACCCGGGAAAGGCAAACAACACTCTTTGTATGAAGTCTGTTTACTTATGTGAATAATTTGCATGAAGGTGATGGAGCAGTGGCTTCCTGTGCATGGTGGGAGCTCATCTTGGAACAAACAAGACACTTTTAAGACCACTGAGGTGTAGTGCTTTGAGGGAGGGACACCTGACCTCCTGCCAGCAGGACTGGAAATGCCAGTCATTCTTGCTGAGCATCAAATCAGAGAGTTAGACCTCCCAATGGATGCCGGCGGGGACTTTTTAAGGGGAAAGATCTGCTTCTTCAGGGCACCAGATGTGGTGGAGAAATTTGTGCTTAACCCTCACGACCTATTAGTTACAATCATTATTTGTTTCTTATCTATAATCAGTATTACTAGTTACATGTATCCTGTGTGTTAGCTATAATCATTACTGTTAATAACCAGAAAAGATTGGGTAAAAATATTACTGGATGAGTAACCACAGCTCCGAATAAACAGTTCTTTTTTTTTTTTTAAAGATTTTTATTTATTTTTTCATGAGAGACACAGAGAGGGAGACAGAGAGAGGCAGAGACACAGGCAGAGGGAGAAGCAAGCTCCACGCACGGAGCCTGAAGTGGGACTTTATCCCGGTTCTCCAGGGTCACGCCCTGGGCTGAAGGCGGCGCTAAACCGCTGAGCCACTAGGGCTGCCCCAAATAAACAGTTCTTAAGAAATACACGAAGCATGTGATAAACAAAGACAAGTTTCAGGAAACACCACAGTGTTGCAAGTGAACATGTGTAATGACTTGCGCTTTTTTGGCTGCGGGAGAGAGGGAGGTCAGAGCAGGATCAGGCTCTAATGGGCTTTATCTGCAAATCCCAAAGGTGGCATGGCTAAGATGGGTGGTGGGTTCCTGAGAATTAAGACCCATTTTAGGATGGAATTTTGAGTCGTCTTTAGCTGAGTTCAAGTGTCCAGGCCTCCTGCCCAAAACCTGTAGACCTCCATTGCCGCTTGTTCATTGTAGCAATACTCTGTAAAGTTAGGAGCTAACCTGCACAGCTAGTGAGAGATACACGAAACTTATCTCACCATTACCCCATTGCCAATCAACATAATCTGTTGTTTTCCTCCTTCTGTTCCTCTTCTTCCTTCTCCTCTGTCTTCATCATTATAGTGGCCGTCGTCATCATCATCATCCACCTCCTCCTCACGATCTCCTCCTCCTTCCCCTCCCCTCTTCCTCCTCTCAATATACTTTTCTCACTGGATTCTTTTCCTCGCCCCACCTCCAAATATTAGAAATAAGGATGCACACTTGCTAACACTTTGTAAATGTTGTATCTTTATGGAGAATAGAGCTCTAAGACACTTTATAAAATAACTCTTCACCTTCAAAATTTTCCTATAGGGAAAGATTTGCATCTTAGCTCCCAAACGCCTATTTTCACCAAGAAGTAGACAACCTTTTTGCTGTCATTTATCTTTTGACCCAAAGCCAGAATGGTTTTATTTAGTGGCCGTCGATGCAGCTTGCTGTTGCCCTTGGCCATATTTTTAAAATTGTTAATGATACAAACCACATGAGTAATTCGTGAATACTTTCTTCTAGTAAAAGATCTAAATGATCCAGATATATACGTAATGGGAGTCTTCATTCAAATACCACCACCTTTGAGTGTATTCTATCACCAGAGGTGGCCATTATTCACAATTTGATGTGGATTCTTTCAGTTTTTCTTTTTCGAAGCACACAAACACACACACGTAGATTTCAATAATCTACACAGTTTTTTAAACAACTTTATTGAGAGTCCTCTATTTACCTATGATAATCTGTACATATCTAAAGTGTGAGATTTCATAAATTTTGACCTTTGTGTACACCTGCGAATCCATCCCCACAATCAAGAGAATGAACACACCCATCAATCTTCCGTGTTTCCACGTGCCCTTTTGCAATCAATCCCTCCCTCTTGCTTCTCACCCCCACCTACCACTCCCCAGGCAACCAATGATAGGTGTTCTGTCCCTATACACTGGCTTGCATTTCCTAGAATTTGTTTAAATGGAATTAAACAACATGTATGCCTGTCTGGCTTCTTGCACTGACCATAATTACTCTGAATTTTCCTCAACATGCACTTGTCGTGTATGAATTAATAATTCATTACTTTTTATTGTTGAGAGGATTGTTGTGTGGCTATTTCCATTTCTTTATCTGTTTACCTACTGAAGGACATTTGGATTGTTTCCAGTTTGTGGCTATTACAAATAAAGACAGTATGATCATTTGTGTGTAAGTCTTTGTAAGGATATACAATTTCCTTTTTCCTTTAAATACCTAGGAGTGGAAGGGCTGGAACATATGATAGTCATATGTTTAACTTCTTAAGAAACTGGCAAACCGTTTTCCAAAGTGGTTGTACCATTTTTATTCCCACCAGTAATTCCTCCATATTCTCTCACCAACACTTGATATGCTTTGCCTTTTTAATTTTAGCCATTCTATTAAGTGTGTAAGGGCACCTCACTTTTAATTTGCATTACTTTAATGACTGGTGTTGAGCATCTTTTAATGTGCTAATTTTTCATCTCCCTATCTCCTTTGGTGAAGGGTCCATTAAAATCTTTTGCCCAGTTCTTAAAAAATGAGTTTGCTTTTTTAACTACTGAGTTTTGAGAATTTTTTGAATATTCTGGATAGAATCTTTGTCAGATCATTGATTTACAAATGTGTCTTTTATTCTGTGCCTTGCTTTTCCATTCTCTGAGGCTGTTTCTATGAAGGACAGATGTTTTAAATTTTGATGATGCTCAGTTTATCAATTTGTTTTTATATGGATCATGCTTTTGCTGTAGTATCCTAGGAATCTCTGCCTAAATCAAGGTCGGCAAAGTTTTCACCCGTGATTATTTTTCTGGAAGTTTTGCATTTTATATTTAAGTCTATAATCATTTTGAGTTAATTTTTGTGTATGGTGTAAGGTATGCATCACAAATGATTTGATTAATAGTAGTTTTTGTATATGGATATCCAGTTGTTCTAGTACCATTTGTTGGGAAGACAATCCTTTATCCACTAGATTGCTCTTGTAACTTGGTGGAAAATCAGTTGCTCAAATGTGTATGGATCTATTAATGGACTCTATTTTGTTCCATTGATCTATGCCAATACCATTCTATCCCAATTATGGGGCTTTATAATAAGTTTTGAAATTAAGTAGTGTTACTCCTCTTCCAACTTTAATTAACTTTTTAAACATTGTTCTGGCTATTCTCAATTCTTTCCATAAAAATTAATAATAATTTCCATATAAATTATAGAACCAGTTTGTTGATTCCTACGTAGAAGTCCTGCTGGGATTTCTGAATGGGATTGCACTGAATCTGTGGATAAATTAGAGAAGAACTAACACCTTGAATGTATTGACTCTTTTGACCCATAAACACTATATATCTATTCATTTATTTAAATTTCTTTTCAGGATCCCTGGGTGGCGCAGCGGTTTGGCTCCTGCCTTTGGCCCAGGGCGCGATCCTGGAGACCAGGGATGGAGTCCCATGTCGGGCTCCCGGTGCATGGAGCCTGCTTCTCCCTCTGCCTGTGTCTCTGCCCCCCACCCCTCTCTGTGTGACTATCATAAATAAATAAAAAAATAAAATAAATTTCTTTTCATTTTTGTCGGCCATATTTCATATTTTTCAGTAGGTTTTTTTCACATCTTTTCCCCAGAATTTATCCTTAAGTATATCATATTTCTTGATTTATAAAGGTTATACATTTCCAATTGTTTATTTCTAGTAATCAAAATACACATGATTGTTATTGATCTTATGTCCTGCAATCTTGCTAAACACACTTACACTTGTTCAGGTCTCATAGCTTTTCTCTACATTCTTTTAAAATTTCCTACATAGATAATCATGTCATCTGTGAAAAGGGCAGGTCTAATTCTTCTTTTCCAACTTGAATACCCTTTATTGCCTTTCTTTGACTGATCATACTGGCTAGAGCTTCCATGTCAATGTTGAATACAAATGGTGGGAATGGACATTTTTGTCTTGCTCTTGATCTTAGTAGGTAAACATTCCATTTTTAACCATTACATGTGATATGAGCTGTAGACTCTTTGTAGATCCCCTTAATGAAACTAAGAAAGTTCCATTCTATTTCTAGTTTGTTGAAAGTTTTTTTTTTTTAAATCAGGAATGAATGTTGGGTTTTATCAAATGATTTTTTGTATCTGTTGAAATGATAATGCTTTTTTCTTCTTAGTTTGTTCATATTGTGAATTACATAGATTGATATATATTTTTAAACATAAATTGATTTTTTAAAAAAGATTTTATTTATTCAGGAGAGATACAGAGAGAGGGGCAGAGACACAGGCAGAGGGAGAAGCTGGCTCCCTGTGGAAGCCTGATGTGGGGCTCCATCCCAGGAACCCAGGATCATGCCCTGAGCCGAAGGCAGGTGTTCAACCACTGAGCCACCCAGGTGTCCCCATAAATGGATTTTTTTTTTTTATTTTTCTATTTGTTTTATGATAGTTACACAGAGAGAGAGAGGCAGAGACACAGGCAGAGGGAGAAACAGGCTCCATGCACCGGGAGCCCGACGTGGGACTCGATCCCGGGTCTCCAGGATTGCGCCCTGGGCCAAAGGCAGGCACCAAACCGCTGCGCCACCCAGGGATCCCCCATAAATTGATTTTTGATGTTAAGTTAATCTGTGTTCCTGGGAAAACTCCATTTGGTCATGATGTATTATCTCATTTATATATTATTTAATTCAATGTACTGAAATTTTGCTAAGTATCTTTGCATCTGTGTCCATGAGGGATATTGGTCTGTGGGTTTTTCTTGTAATGTCTTCACCTGGTTTTATCATCAGTATAATGTTGGCCTCAGAATCAATTGCAAAGTATGCCCACTTCTTTAATTTTCTAAAGAAGTTTGTATAGACTTGCTATTATTTTTTCTTACTTTTTTTTCACACGAGAAAAATCAAATTTAATAGCATATATATATGGAATCAATACAGACATGGAAATTCTTGTTTTTTTTTTTTTTTTTTTTCCTTACATTTTTGATAGAATTCACCACTGGGGACAGTTGGACCTGACATTTTCTTTGTGGGAAGATTTCTAGCCAAAGTTACACTCCTAGGGATCCCTGGGTGGCGCAGCGGTTTAGCGCCTGCCTTTGGCCCCAGGGCGCGATCCTGGAGACCCGGGATCAAATCCCACGTCAGGCTTCCGGTGCATGGAGCCTGCTTCTCCCTCTGCCTGTGTCTCTGCCTCTCTCTCTCACTGTGTGCCTATCATAAATAAATAAAAATTAAAAAAAAACAAAAAACAAAAAACAAAGTTACACTCCTGTTCATAGATTTAGAGCTACTTAAGCCATCTATTTCTTCTTACATAGCTTTGGCAGTTTGTGTTTCTCAAAGAATTCATTCATTTCACTTAAGTGGTTACATTTTTCGGCATAAAGTTGTTCATCGTATTTTCATAATGATTCTTTTAATATCTGTATACCCTGTAATAATTTAACTTCTCTCATTAGTGATGTTAACTTTTGTTTTCTGCCTTTTTTTCTCCCTCCGATCTGTCAATTTTATCTATCTTTTCAAAAAACAAGGATTTGGTTCCATTGATTTTTTTCCTATTTTTCCATTTCCTATTTCAGTGATATTTACTTTGATTTTCATTAGTTCCTTTCTTCTGGGGGCTTACTTTGGATTTAGTTTGCTCTTTTATTCTAGGTTTTTGAAGATGGAAGTTGAGTCCATTGATGAGACCTTTCTTCTTTTCTGATGTGGGCATCCAGTGTCATTTTCTCCACTCTTCTATGTTAATGGCACCTCAGAAATTCTCACCTCTTTTGCTTCCTGTCTTCCAGGTTCACTGTTCTACACTGTTTGGTACCCAATATCTTACAAACTATTGTTTAATATATTATGTCCATTTTTTGTTGTTGTTTCAGATAGGGGGTATGTCTGGTCTTGGCCAGAAATGGAAGTATATGTATTTCTTTGCACTTTGATTTAAAAAAAGTCTCAAAGATTTTTTTTTTTAGAAATTAATTTAATTTAATTTATTTATTTATTCATGAGAGACAGAGACAGAAGCAGAGAGGCAGAGGCAGAGACACAGGCAGAGGGAGAAGCAGGCTCCATGCAGGGAGCCGAACATGGGACTCGATCCCGGGACTCCAGGATCACGCCCTGGGCTGAAGGTGGTGCTAAACTGCTGAGCCACCCGGGCTGCCCTCAAAGATCTTTACATTTTTGTTCTCATAGATATACTTCTTTCTTTTTTAATGGCTACTTAGTATACCAGAACTATAATAATACAGCATATTGCTGTTTTGTGGGGAGCTCTCACTATGTGCCAGATACTGTTTAGAGCACTTTACATATGACAGCCCATTTGTAGAGTTGGAGAGGAATACTATCTTGGTCAGTGTTGTGGCAGTCCGTTATCTAGGGATGGCATGTGCTGCTAGGTAACAGGAGCATCAGGAGATTGACAGCCAGAACAACAGCTAACTTATGTCTGGAACCCTGATGATTATGTTATGTATTCCCCCATTGGTGGACATTTACATTATTCTTGAAGTTTTGCAATAGCAAAACAAATTAGAGCCAACATATTTATATGTATATCTTTGTTCACATGTGATACAATATCTGCAAGGTAGTTTTTAGAAATAGAATTTCTGGGTCAAAGGGTACATATGATTCAGATTTTGATAGGCACTGACAAATGGCCCTATAATTATAGTTTGCCATTTTACACTCTAAATAACAATGTATGAGGATCTGTTTCTGTAATTTTTACCAACACTTGTTATTATTAATCTTTTTAATTTTTCAATCCGATGGGCAGAAACTGATACACTGACATTTTAATTTGCATCTTGTATTAATTTGATAATATATTCACATATTTTTGATATTGTATTTTATTTTTTACTTTTTTTTATCAAAGTTTGATTTGACAACATATAGTTGTCATGTTTTTTTTTTAATGAAATATATGTCAACATATAGTGAACATCCAGTGCTCATCCCATCAAGTGTCATCCTGATACTATATTTTTTCTTCATTTAAATTCCTGTTTGAATCCTTTGTCCATTTTTCACATGGGTTGTTTGTCTTTTCTTAGTGATTTGTTGGAACTCTTGATATTCTAGATCTTTACCTTTGATCTAGAAATCTCTGATTTCTTTATTGCAGTTATTTTATTGCAATTATTTTCTAAGGCTTTTGCTTGTCTTTGTTTTTATTTTTTATTTTTTTTACCTTGTTTATGCTCTCGTTTGTCTTTAGGAAGTTTTAAATTTTTATGTAGTCAAAACAGTAAATCTTTTTTAAGGGCTTTGGGCTTTATGTTTTGCCTAGAAAGTGATTCTGGATTCCAAGAACATAAATATATTCTCTCTCTCTCTCTCTCTCTCTCTCTCTCTATATATATATATATATATATATATATATATATATATATATTCTATATTCCAAAAATATAAACATACTCTTTTGTACTTTCATCTATTGTCTTAATAGGTTTATTTTTCATGCTATACTTTCATCTATCTGAGATCTATATTTATATGTAATATGTCTGCGAGTGTGTGATATAATAAGACTTTAACTTTTTGGGGGCACCTGGGTGGCTCAGTGATTGAGCATTGGCCTTTTAGCTCAGGTCGTGGTCCAGAGTCCACATCGGACTCCCTGCAGGGAGCCTGCTTCTCCCTCTGCCTATGTCTCTGTCTCTTTCTGTGTGTCTCTCATGAGTGAATAAATAAAATCTTGAAAAGAAAGAGTTTAACTTTTTTTTTTCCAAAGGATATAGGGGCAGCCTGGGTGGCTCAGCGATTTAGCGCTGCCTTCAGCCCAGGGCGTGATCCTGGAGATCTGGCATCGAGTCCCACATCGGGCTCCCTGCAAGAAGCCTGTTTCTCCTTCTGCCTGTGTCTCTGCCTCTCTCTCTCTCTGTGTTCTCATGAATAAATAAGTAAAATCTTAAAAAAAAGATTAAAAGTATATATAGTTGTCTCAATACCATGAATTGAATATAAAGTGTCACCTTTAACCCAAACTATATAATTATGTAACTATATGTACATAGATCTGTTTTTGAGACATTATTGCATTTTACTGATTATTTTTCACCAATATCAAGTTGTTTTAAGTATTAGAGCTGTATGGTGTATTTTGCTATTTGATAGGTTAGTCTTATGTGGGTTGCCACTCAATTGATTGTTCAAGTTAAGTGAATGGCACATGTGAAGGCATAAAATCAGGAAGGAACACAATGTGATCAAGGTGCCATTATGTCTATTAATTAATGTCTATTTAATAGAGTATAAACTATAAGGAAGTGAGGAAGTAAGGCTAGAGAAATAAGTAGATCTTGATGTAGGGTATATACCACGCTAAGGAGTTTGGGGAGTCATTAAAAGATGAATCTTGGGATCCCTGGGTGGCTCGGCAGTTTGGCGCCTGCCTTTGGTCTGGGGCATGGTCCTGGGATCTGGGGTCGAGTCTCACATCGGGCTCCCTGCGTCGGGCCTGCTATTCCCTCTGCCTGTGTCTCTGCGCCGCCCCCCTGTGTGTCTATCATGAATGGATGAATACAATCTTCAAAAAAATTAAAATAAAATAAAATAAAATAAAAGATGAATCTTGGGGCATCATTCATTCATTCAGCACAAACTGTATACCAGATATGGTGCCAAATACTTTATATTCACCATCCCAATCCCTACTATATTACTTTTGAAGTAAGATCCCTGCCATTTAAAAAATGATAAGAACTAAGGTTCAGAGGAGTTAGCACAACTAAATTGTGGGATTGGAACTTAGATTTGTCTGAATCTCACCTCAACTCCTCCAGTACCTTACCTGTTGATTAATGAACAGCCTTACACCTAGACGTCTCCCCAACATATACAATAAAGATCTCACCTTCTGCTCTGTATGAATTTTTTATTTTTATTCTCTGCGTATATAAATTCAAAATTCATCTGCCCGAAGGAAGATGTATAAAGTTTTTATGTTAGGCTCATTCTGTATTTCTGAAGACTCTGGCATACTTGAGAATTCGGTAGCTCATTTAAAAATACCTTTTGCCACCTTTAAGGATTGTACATATATCTGAACTTTTGACAGACTCACTCTTTCTGGATGGAAACTAACTTACTAGAGCCCATAATCCTTAGTTAAATTCAATCAGCCAACCTCATTTATAAGACTAAAATAGTGCATTTCCTGAACTCTCTTCCCCTGAGCTCTCCTGACCCTCTTCCCTCTCCACTCATCTTACCAGCATGGAGATCTGCTATTAGGAAAGTATTTGATTTCAGGGACTTAATTTACAGGGTCTGTTTTCCTCCTTGAGTTATAGAAATGCCCAGTAGACGAGATTAAAATAAGCTTTGCCAATAAATTAAGGAGATCTCAAAGTATTGGCCACAAATGGAAGGGAATGTCCAAGATTAACTGTGATGAGGTCTAGTTAGAGGAGTAAAGCCCATCGTTCTTGATATACCCTCTTCCCCTGCCCCCTGCCGTCCCTACCCACATACACAGCACAGGGATGCAACCTGGGACCTGATTTTGACCCCTGTACTCCTGCCCCCTGGCCACAGCTTGTTGAAAAAGGAGTGGACACTTGACATTAAATGGAGCAGTGATGTTCAATGGACCAGTGATATTCTTCCTCCCAGGAACCTGGAATTGGATTTAGAAATGTGATTTATTTTCTGCTGGTTATTTTGAAACAAGAACATGCAAATTTGGGAGCCATGGGGCAGTCACAGTTGGCTGTTAACTCTCTGACTCAGCCAAAGCTAGTCTGAGAGAGGGAATAAAGTGGACACATGGAAGCAGGGATGAAAGGCCATCTGGTCCCAGAAAGGGAGTGAAGAAGGGTGAGAAGGAGGAAGGTAAGGCGAGAGGAGAGTACAGGGGAGGAGAGAGGGGAGAGACGAGACTGTGAGAGAGAGAGAGAGAGAGAGAGAGGAAGAGCTGCAGGGTTTCTGACTTCTTTCCAGCTCCTGCTCCCAGTCCCTTGTTGGGAGGTTTGGCTGTCCTTTCTAACCTTCAGTTCCTAGCTATGGCTTGTATTATCTTCATTTTATTTATTTGTTTGTTTGAGATAACACAAAGAACCTTGATTAAGACATGCTTGCTCTTTGGTGCCTCTCCAACTATGGAATCACAAATAGAAATCAGCGAGTGTGCCGGGGTGATAGTTGGATATGCATGGGAGAGGGGTACATATGGGAGCTTAACCTTAAACTGCTGGGGTTAGTGCATGAAAATACGGATCAACTCTGTGAAAACAAGGCGTTGGCAAGTTTTCCTAATCCTCAGCAGACAGGCATGACATCTATGGATTCATCAGAATTTCAGAAAGACTGCCCAATGGGAGGGAGGAGTTGGGACTGGCATGGAAGCATCCACTTGGGGTGGAAGGGGTTATCTAGAAGATCAGCCAAATGGGCAAAGCACGAGGTCTAAGTGCCACAGTGATCTCGAATCACAATTCAGGAAAATGGTGGCTACCAGAGTCTGAACTAAATGGGGAGAATGTCCTAACAGGTGAGTCTAAAGTGATGCTTAAAAGCCTACATGGTCGTAAGCAGAAGGGATTCAACCATAATTACCTGAATTGTTGTTTGCAGAGGGATGTTTTATGATGTTTCACAGGAAATGCCTTATGTTGTCCAGAGGGAGGACTGCTTTTTAGCCCAGATGCCAAGTGGGAAGGGACTTCTTTCTCCAAAAAGAGTTTTATATTGACCCCTCTCTGTACCAGTGTTCACGGAATGCTATTCATAGCACAAAGAATTCATCCAACAAAGTGATCAGACTCAAAAAGAGTTTTTATGAGAATGAGATAGAATTAAATAGGAACCACACACTCAGTACGTTTTAGTTGCTCCTTCTATTACTCTTACTACTGTTGCAGCTAATTACTGTACGCAACAGGACCACAGTATGCAATGCCTATTATTTCTTTTATATAATAAAAAGAGTCTCCTGATTCTTTTTATCGCCTTTAATCCAACTCTTTGCAGCTGACCAAATTGCGGTTCTGCCTTTTGATTCCTGACCGCTAGGAATGGTATCTCTGCAGCGTGCCCTGCACAATGCCTTCTTTGCGGCATGCCTCCTGTAGGGGACACGGGGAGAGGATCCCTGCCACAGAATCATAGAATTTTCATTGGAGAGGGTTGTCAGAGGTTGCTTCCCTTCTAACAATTAGCACCTCCCCTAAACTTCTTTGATGGATATTTATCTCATTTATTACTGATCACTCCCCAGAATGGAGAACTTGCTCCCTCCTGGGGCTGGCCATTTCAGTGTGGGCTGGCTTTGATTATTTCTACTGACTTGAAATATGCTTCACTGGAGTTTTTATTTTCAGCCTCTGGCACCATACAGAGTAAATATAATCTTCCTCACAACAGAAACCAGCTTACAGGTATTCCATGAGCCCACCTTCCGCAGCTTGCTCTGTTCTTCTGGCCATTCCATGTCTTACATGGTTTTTAGACTTCTTCCTAGGCTGGCTCCAGTGTAACCAGCATCTCTTTTAAAAGATCTGTCACTTGACGTTGGACAAGTACTTCCTGGTTGCCCAGATGGTGAACAAGTGTCAATTTATCTCCCCCTTAATCTGAATACCATGTTATTTCTATTAATACAATCCAAGTTACAATTCACTTTATTTCCCCCATTGAAATCATGTAGCCTATGGCTCAGTGAAAGTCCTGAAGCACTTTTCACATAAAATATTATTACAGCTTCTCTCATTCCTGTACAGTAGATCTTTTGAATCCATACTCATTGACCTATTTATTTCTATTATAAATGGATTCCTTTATGTGTCACCCAATAGTCTATTAAAAGCTTTACATTAATAGATCCAGTGACTCCCTGTTGCTTATAGGATAATGCTTTAATGCCCCTGATTGATGCAGAATTTCTCTCACAACGTGAATTCTGGCATCGTGACATAAAGGTCCTTCTTATCCTACCCTCCAGTCATTCTGAACAATGAACAGATCATCAGACATATACTTTGTCATATCTCTATGTCATCGCACATGCTGTTCCTTCTGTTTAGAATGTCTTTACTCCCCCCATGTGTGCCTGGCAAACATCTACTCATCCTCACAATTCCAGTTCAAATGCCACTTCCTCAGTGAAGCCCTCTGTGGTTTCACCTACTCTGGCCACGAAGGCATGCAGTGGTGTGGTGACTTTCCCCTAATCACACATTTAGGATCACAGTCGGATTCCTGTGTTGAGGAAAGCTATTTTTTCCACATTTACCTTTTTCCAGAAACAACATTATCAACTGTGACTATTGAGGGCTTTTACTCTGTGCTAGTCATAGAACTAAGGACTTGATAGGCATCACCACTTTTTGACTTTGCAACGAAGCATACGCCTGTAGTGGATGCCAATGGTACTCCGCCCTATCACCATGTCCACTGTCGCACAGGAAGCATCTGGGCCTCTCTGCTTGAGGGCTTTCTCTGGCCTCAGGAAGATGCCCAGTCAGGGTTGTGTAGGGCAGACCTGAAGTGCCAGAGGACTAACATCCCTGGAGCAGCAAAAATCAATAATGAACAGCAGTCAGTGGAGAAGCCCCCAAGCTCCTGGCCTCTTGGATGTGACAACTCTCCCAGAGCTCCACCGAGGAGTTGCCCACAGTGGTTGTGATCTGCCCACTAAAGTGAGCATTTGCTCCTTCCCACCCCGGACCTATAGCCGCACTGCTTCACCAGTGCCTGCTGTTCTCAAATAAACTACTTGCAGGCCAATTGTACTCTTAGGGGCCACTTTGGGGGAATCCCACAGTAAAGTGGCTCCATCTGGCAGATAGGAAAACTGAGGCTCACACAGGTGAAGTAACCTATTCAAGTCACCTTTCCAGGATGTGGCCAAGTCGGAAATGAAGCTGGGCTCTGTTGAGAGCTCACATCATTATCTCTCCTAAGATCAGGGAGGAGAAGGGATCTGGGCAAGCTGGATCTCAGAAATATCTCCGAGGGAAGGTACTCACAGGCTTGAATCCTGGCAAGACTACCCATTTCTGCCTTTTATCCACCACTTGAAAATGAGCCAGTACACTAGCCTCCGAAGGGCAGTAAAGTGACACTGAATAATTGAATTCTGAACAAGCCAGACTAATGCAAATATCTGACAAATTGATTTAATTGCATTCACATACAATAAAGCTGAGCTCTAAAAGGTCAGCGAGAAAATGGGAAAGGACCCCTGGGAGCTTCTGGGGAGAGGCTGAGTTTAATACACATTCATCACATTTTATCATCTAATTAGTCCACACAATGCCAAACTGATAGACGGAGACCTAAACCAGTATATTGATTGATTATTTGCTTGGCATCTATCATATCACCTGAAGGCTGTCCCTGACTTGGGCAGGCGGGAGTTATTTAGCGGCTCAGCAAAAATGGTTGTGCATTTGGAGAAATTGTTTTTCTATAAGGAATTTGAGGCTCCAAAAACATTTTACCCAGGCACTGAGGCTGCCCCAGAGGGTTACTATTGAATAGTCTGCTACAAAAGCAGCCACTGGAAACCAACTTTCACATGCCTCCTCCCTTCTGCAGAATGAATATTTATAAATCATGTGGTACAGAAAACCCTTTTAGGCTGTAAAATATTTAATTCAGGTAATTAACTAGTATCAGCCTTGCATGGAAATACCTGGGCAGAGAAAATGTTCTGGAGAAGTTAATGAGAAACCAATTGGACTCTGCAGTTTTTATTCTGTGGGAAATGAAAATCCGGATTTCAATCAAACAATCAAACAATTTGCATGGTGGGTTTGGGCTCAGGTGAAATGTTGCCACTTTTTTGCTCCCTACAAGGATGCTGACACCGAGACCGGTCCTGCACTCGAGATTTGGGTTTGTGCCTAAGATGTGGTCAAAGTGATGCTTTGATTGTTTTCTTCCTTTGACCTTCAGGAAATTGTTTCCTTGTCACCTGAGCCTTAGTTTCCTCATCAATATAATAGAGATGAATTTGAAATGAGATTGTGGGAACACCTGGGTGGCTCAGTGGTTGAGTGTCTGCCTTTGGCTCAGAGTGTGATCCCCAGGCCCAGGATCAAGTCCCACATCGGGCTCCCTGCATGGGGCCTGCTTCTACCTCTGCCTGTGTCTCTGTCTCTGTCTCTGTGTGTGTGTGTGTGTCTCTCTCTCTCTGTGTCTCTCATGAATGAATAAATAAAATCTTAAAAAAAAAAAGAAATGAGATTGTGTATACAAACCCCTTTGAACTAAATTTCTGTATCCACGTGAATTATTATTGCTATAGAGATACCCTAGAGCTCTGGTACTAATGTATCACTGTACAAGAAGTACCCAAGTTCCCTTATGCTGACCCTCTATTCTTTTATGATTATTTTTTTGGGTATAGTTGACATACAATGTTATGTTAGTTTCAAGTGTATGACATAGTGACTCAACTTCTCTATACGTCATGCTGTCACCATCTGTCACCATACAACATTATGACAGTACTATTGACTATATTCCCTATGTGACTTATTCATTCCATAACCGGAAGCCTATACCTCCCTCTCCCTTTCACCCATGTCACCCATCCTTCCATCCCCTTTCCCTCTGGCAACCATCAGTTTGTTCTCTGTCTTTATAGGTCTGGTTCTGCTCTTTGATTGTTCATTTGTTTTTTTTTCTTTAGATTTTTAAAAAAAGATTTATTTATTTTTATTTTGGAGAGAGAGAGAGCATGAGCAGAAGGGACAGAGGGGAAAAGAGAGAATCTCGAGCAGGCTCCCCACTGAGTGTGGAGCCCAACACAGGGATCCATTTCACAATCCTGAGATCACAACCTGAGCTGAAACCAAGAGTCAGATGCTTAACTGACTATGCCACCCAGGTGCCCCTCTACCTTTTTTAGATTTTTAAAAAAGATTTTATTTATTTATTCATGAGAGAGAGACACACACACAGAGGCAGAGACACAGGCAGAGAGAGAAGCAGGCTCCATGCAGGGAGCCTGATGTGGGACTCGATCCCGGGTCTCCAGGATCACACCCTGGGCCGAAGGTGGTGCTAAACTGCTGAGCCACCCAGGCTGCCCCTTTTTTAGATTTTTTAAACATAGGAGTGAAATCATAGGAGTATTTGACTTTCTCATTCGGATTTATTTCACTTAGCATAATACCCTCTTGGTCCACCCATGCTGGAACTGACCCTGTATCCTATTTCTCTATTTCTCTAGCTTTCTGTTGCCAATAAAACTTCATCAAGAGCTTTCTGTATTTACCAATCCATGTACACTTCAATTCCCTGACATCAGGCTCCCACTTCTAGCACCATCACTACTTTTCCAGAGGAATCAATGGCTTTGTGGCTAAATCCAATGTGAACCTTATAAGACCTTATCTTATACAAATGCTCAGCAGGATTGGCACCACTAATCATCTCCTTTTGGAAATACTGTTTGCTTTTGTAATATTGGTTTCTTTATTTTCCTCTGCTCTAGTATTTACTCCCCATTTTATTTTTTCAGGATCTTCTTTCACTTTTCATTCCAAAAAGTAGGATGCCAAAGGGTTCTGCTTAAGCTCACTTCTATTAAATTTCCCCACAGCTTCCTCTCCATTTTGTCATAGATCATCATCCACATGCTGGTGACTCCCAAGGCCAAGTTCTTTCTCCCACTTTCTTCCTATTTCTCTGCCTATGACCTTTCACTGGCCTCATCATCTCTTTTACATAAATATTTGTACCAGCTTTCTCAATGGATTTTTTCAGTTTCCAGGCCTGAGCGACCCTCTGCTCCTTACACCCCCTCCCATTCTGTGACTTCTCTGATGACTTTTGCTAAAGATTTACAGTGTGACCTTTCTAAAATACAAATTTGGAGTCTCCAACACCTTTTATGGATTAAAAGTGTTTTTACCCACTCTCTTCCCTGAAAGCAAACAATAAACAGAACAAAATGAAGAGCAATAAGTAAAGTTCTGTATTCAATAAAACAAGGAAAGATTCACAGCTCCAAATGACAACCTATGATGAATATCCACAAAACAGCTAAGTTGGGCCAAATCAAGGTTGTATGTCTAGAGCAGATGCACCCCTTTAGAACTCAATCAGCATGTAGGGTTCTCCAAATATAGGTGTACATGTTGTGGCTGCAGACTGGGAGTATACATGGGCTGCAGAATCATCCACAGGTCCATTCAAATGCCACACAGTGCCAGGTGGTTTAGAAACTGGGCAGGTATGCCCAGTTATATATACTGTTTACAAGAGGCAAGATACCGGTACAGTAGAGAGGGGGAGACATGGAAGGACAGAAGGAAAATAAACACTAAATTGTAAGATAAAAATTTAGAAGTTATGGTACATCACTGCAAGCTAAATAGGACAATCTCCCCCAATTACATATATAGTTTTCTTCACCTAAAGGAGGAGAAAACTTGATAGATGGGAGAGGAGGGTAAGCAACATGTTGGTAAGAAAGAGTTCTGAGGCAAAATACATAATTCCCAGTGGCTGACTGTCTATAGCTCACTCTCCCAGCTTGTCCACCACACCATCTTTTAGCTCTTGCTTTCTCCAGAAAAAGTGACTCCCATTAAAAGGTAAAGAAAATTTAGGAAATAAAATTAAGAAGTCATATGCATAACATAGCTTAGAAAAATTATGTAATGGTTCAGGGAAAAGCTATACAACCATTTCTCTACAAAATCAAAGAAAGAAAATCGAGTAAAGGATATAAGGGCTCGAAGAAAATGTAGTAAGACAAGAGAAGAAGGAGGCGATTCAGTGTACTTAAGGGGAAAATACACGAAGGAAAAACAAAACCATAAAATAATTTAAAGTTACGGTTGAAGCATCAGTAAGAAAAGTTAGCATGCTGGAAATATAGTTAGGAATATACAAGATGGATTCATAAGGTGAATAAAACTAAATAAAATGAGCCAAGATTTAGAAGAGCATGGAAGGTGATGGTACAAAGTATGTATTATTGGCAGCTTGGAAAAAGGAGAACAGAACAAATGGAACAATGCCACCAAAAATCAACAATATCGTAGAAAAAGACTTTCCAGAATAAAGGAGAACCTGCATATGCAAATTGGAAGAACACAACAGGAACCATGAAGTCTTGATACCAAATGACCGAGGCACATCCTGATGATATTACTGGACATCAACGATGAAGAAAAAAATCCTAAGGACCTTTTTTTTTTTTTTTTTTTTTTTTTTTTTCCTAAGGACCTTTAAACATAAGAAAACCCCCTAGTCACTGAGAAGGGTTGAATTATTATTATTATTATTATTATTATTATTATTATTATTATTACTTTCTTTTTAGAAGTGTTGAATTATTACCCTCAGCCTTGCAGCATAGAATTAGGCATATTTTGGGAACATCCAAATGGAAAGGGGATGAAACTCAAAAGTAACAGAGTCACCATGTTTGGTGAGTGTTGTTGAGAACTCTCACCAGACAGGGCTGGGCAAAAGGCAAAATACGTGAGGAATATGAACATATGATATAAAATAAAAGAACAAGAACTAAAAGAAAAAAGACTCTTATAAACCTACTGGGGAAAAAAGTCCATTTTAGAAAGTTTTCATTTGGCTCACCCAAAATGTAAAACACTTGTATTCTATGAAACACAAGATTCAAAATAACCTGATCAGAATTTAGTGAAGCAGAATATGACTGCCAGCAAGTCAGAAATAAAAAATTCTGTACAAAAGTGAGAAATTGTACAATAGGGTAAATTTAAAAATAGTATTTAAGACACTGTAAAGTACAGAACTGACAGAGAGGGAAACTGAATTGAAAATAAAGAGGACATTGGGCAGCCTGGGTGGCTCAGCAGTTTAGCGCCACCTTCAGCCCAGGCATGATCCTGGAGTCCTGGGATCGAGTCCCACATCGGGCTCCCTGCATGGAGCCTGTTTCTCCCTCTACCTGTGTCTCTGCCTCTTTCTGTGTGTGTGTGTGTGTGTGTCTGTGTGTCTCATGAATAAATAAATAAATAATCTTTAAAAAAAAGAAAGAAAAGAAAGAGGACACATTTTAGAAGATTTCCAGTTTGCAGAAGAAATTGGTGAGGAATTAGAACTAACAATATTATAAAATAGTAATAAAAATATTAAAGAATAGGTGATGACTATGGTGGACAAGGAATATACTTCTAAATATTCTTTTAAAGATTTTATTTATTTATTCATGAGAGACACACAGAGAGAGAGGCAGAGACACAGGCAGAGGGAGAAGCAGGCTCCATGCAGGGAGCCCGACATGGGACTTGATCGTATATCTTCAGGATCACACCCTGGACTGAAGGGGCACTAAACCGCTGAACCACCCAGGCTGCCCAATACTTCTAACTATTGAATGGTTTGCAATAATCAAAGAAAAGGGACAAACAAAAATAGTAAAGAAATACTCAAAAGTCAGAGAAGATGGAACTGAGAACAATCAAGGTGTGAGATTGAAAATGGCTTGTCACAAGCATGGAAACTGGAACCTTCACGCATTGCTAATAGAGATTGGATTGGAACAACCATTGAGAAGAAGACACCAGCAAACGTTAGCAAATGAATTATTTTAAAAAAATACTTAAAAAAAAAAAAAGTAATTGCTACACTCTATGTAGGGCTCAAACTCACAACTCCAAGATCAAGAGTCTCATGCTCTATCAAATGAGCCAGCCAGGAGCACCAGCACATTGTTAAAAGAAGTATACTGGTGCCACTCCCCTGCCATTCTCTATATCCGTCTTTCTCTCTCTGCATACTTTTTCTTTTTTGCACTTATATATTTTTTAAGGAATTTATTTATTTATGTATTTGAGAGAGAGCATGAGTGGGGGAGAGGGGCAGAGAGAGAGAGAGAGAGAGAGACTCTCAAGCAAACTTACTGTTAAGCACAGAGCCCAACTGGGGCTCCATTCCACGACCCTGAGATCATGACTTGAGCCAAAATCAGAAGTCAGATTCTTAAGTGACTGAGCCACCTAGGTGCCTCTATTTTTTGCACTTTTAAAAAGTAGTATGTATTTTTATTTATGTTACAAAAGAAGAAAGACAGATCTCCATAAAATCCAGATCTTATTATATAAAATTACCATGCATTAATGCATGTTATAGTCACAGAATTTTAGACTGTTTTCAGTAGATAAGTGTCATAAAGAAGGAATAGATATGGCTTCCACAGCTTCGATGATGAGAGAGAGAGAAAGTTCCTGCCAAACAAATAAGGTGTACCATGAAATGAGGAATATGATTAACTCTGGATTTTAAATTCCAATTTAAAAAAATTAAAGGCTTATCAAACACCAGATAAACAAAGAACTTGTTTTTTTGTAGCAAGCCCTACACGTAGCTTGCTAAAACGTTTGAATTTCAAAGATAAAGAATACTGCATTTGTTGAGTGGGAAGAGAAAAGAAACTGTCTACAAAATAAGAAAATTAAGGCTGGCCTCAGATTAAGCACCAATAGGCACAGAAGGATAGCCTTGGCAGTGCTGGAGGGTTATGTTCTGTGATGAGATGTTTTCCCACTTACCTTGTACATTTCCTGCCCCAGACCTGGAATCAACCATTTTTCCAAACATTGCTGGTGCTTTTCAGTGGGAAAAAAGACCACAGTCTGGGTACCAGGGGTGCTCAGTACTGGTGAGTTATGTATTATTTCTAGGACTCCTCTGTGGACAGAACTAGCACATATGTATTTCTTAAAATAAACTAAATTGTGCATTTATATCCAATTCAAAATCAGATCTACAAGGATTTTGTTGGACCTCCTTTGTTTTTAAAGATTTATTTATTTACTTGAGAGAGAGAACAAGCAGGAGGGGCAGAGAAAGAGAGAGAATCCTAAACAGGCTCCCCACTGATCAAGGAACCCGACGCAGGGCTCCATCCTGAGGACCCTGAGATCATGACCTGAGCTGAAACCAAGAGACTAAACCGACTGAGCCACCAGGCGCCCCTTTATCTGGCCTCCAATTAATCTCATAATTGTATCTCTTTCAACCAAGCCCAAAACTCAGTTCCTGGTGACACTCGTGTGATTACTCATGTGTCTGATTGTTATCTTGAAATAACAGTACCAACACTATCACCCATAATGCTGTTGCTGAAAACCATTATTTCATATCCCCAATCTTTTGACCTTAGGATCTACTCCATTAGGGATGCATGGTCACATCACTGTGATTTAGAGTCACTTGTACTATTCCCTCTAGGTGATATTAGGTCACCAACAGAGGATACAATTAGGTTTATCTGTTTCAATTTACTTTTGGAGTCTGGGAACTGTATTTTTCTCTATTTAATTTTGTTTCATAATTATGTAAAATACAAACCGGGCTTTAAATACAGATCTATAACACAAGGTCTATTCTAAGAAGTTAGTTTTCAGCTCCTGATTTCTCCAGCATTATTTCCTCCCTTGCTTAATTTAATCATCTTAAGTGTTAAAGTTCATTCTGTTTAACACGTATCTGTTAATTTAATATACTTAATATGTAATAGCATATAATAATGCATTATAATGACATATAATAATATATGTATAGCAGCAACTCTATGTTATGTATTATATACCATTATTGTATATCATTAATAATTATGTTAATTTAGCATAACTCAACACAACATGTAATACTATATTAACACATTGTGTCAATTAGCACAATTTAACATATAACATAGGTGTATTCAACACCTATGTTAATCAAATAGACCATATGTTATTTAGACAATGTGCACGTGAGTATATGTATAGGTGTTTTATTTTCCCCTTTTCTTAGGTAAGTGGTAGTGTGGTACACACACATTTCTATCCTTACTTTTTTCACTCAGCAATATATCCTGGAGATTATGCCACATAACACAGTTTTGAAAAGAAAAGTTGTAACTTAAAAAGAAAGTCCTCGTTCAAATCCAAAAACAAGAGAAAGACAGTTTCTAGATATGCAAGGCTGTGAAAGTATTTTACTAAAGCAAAACAGCAAACAAACTCCATAAAGAAATTATTTATCTCACGTGCAGATGAGTTAAAGTAAGTAAATCTTAGAGGAGGAAATTTGGGACCTAAAAGGATAGGCAGAAAGTGATGGAATTAATTGAGCACAGAGCTAAAACACATAAGTGTTGTCACCCAACAGCATTGCAAGTGTGAATGGACCTTCGAAGATTCCCATGATAGAATAGTCCTATTTTGAAAATTAACATTTCAGATAAAAGCTAACTGCGAGAAATAAGGGAGCATAATACAAAGTATGCTATTTTTCTCTTGTACAGATACTGTACAGATACTGTACTGTGTTCTCGATTTTAATTCCCAAAGAAACAGATATTCAGTTTTTTTTTAAAGATTTTTATTTATTCATTCATGAGAGACACACAGAGAGAGAGAGAGGCAGAGACACAGGCAGAGGGAGAAGCAGGCTCCATGCAGGGAGCCCGATGTGGGACTCGATCCTGGGACTCCAGGATCACGCCTTGGGCCGAAGGCAGGTGCCAAACTGCTGAGCCACCCAGGGATCCCAGATATTCAGTCTTTAAAATTGAACCACAAGCATACTGTCTACATTACTAACAAAAGGGAAGAGAGACTCTTGTGGGAGCCCCCGAGGGCTGAGGTGAGGCAGCGGCAGGTTGAGGCAGTGTGGGGCCTTCTCTTGGACCCTCCTCTGGCCCCTCCTGCTCCTGGGCTACGCGTGTGTTAGTCATCCATGATAAGGTGTCTCCTTCATCCTCTGTAGGACGTCCACACTGCTGAGGTCCCAGGCAACAAGAACAGACATGCTTTCTGTCTGTCCTCATGGGGTCCAGCTTATTGTTCTTGTGACCCTCAAGCTCTAGCATCAGACACCCAAGAAAATAGCCTTCCAGAAACTGCTTAACTACCTCAGCTGTGTCTGATCAAATTCCTATAAAAACTCGTACATATGTGTGTACATACTCTAGCACTTCTGCTTCTTTGATTGAACCCCAACTGATAAAAACACTGTCACTAATCACATATACACTATATATTCAGGGATATAAAAATATCAGGGAAATGGCCTTGACTTGGTCATTAATTCAAGGTATGGATCTGTCATTCACCTTGTATAATATTGGGCTAATCCCATCACTCTGTGAATTTGTTTCCTTATCTGTAGTATGGTGGATTGGTACCACTCATCTCTAAATTTGTATTGTTCTCGTTGTTTCTTGATGCTGTGATTTGACATCCACTGACAAGCTGTGAAATCAATATAGTGGGTAGCGACCAACATCATAGAGACAACACATGGAATAGAATAGAAAAGAAAATACCAAGGTGCATTACATGTAGTAAGTATGACATTTTTATTTCAAGTAGATAGATACGAATGTGTGTAAGTTGTAATGTAAAGTGTATTTCTTACTGAGAGTCACATTAGAAAAGCTGGGAAAATGTTTCTCTTTGTAATAATCAAGGAGATTATTCTTCAGGTCCAAGACTGTGTGTTTTCTAGTCTGGACAACTGCAGTAAGGTAGGGAGCGAAAGCCGTAGATAACATTCTACAGGTCGTCTGACTACTCCATTCCCTCTGGTTTTGTTTGCCTCAGCTTATAATGTTTGGATACATGCATGAACCACACAGCATTTTAATTTTGAATTCGTTATCAACATTAAAACTTTCAGAAGTATATAAAATCCAGGTTTCTGGCTTCTCTTGAAATTTCAGAATGTCTGTTATATATTGAGTGGCTTTGGTTTGACAATAATCAGCTAGGAGTGAACAGGGATCACTTACCAGTACAATGGGCATGTGTTTTGTTGGGTGTTTTTTTAAGGCTTTATTTTTTATTTGAGAGAGATATATATAGAGAGGGTGAGCACCCATGAGAGTGCGTGCTGGGGGAGGGGCAGAGAGAGAGGGAGAGAGAGAATCCCAAGCAGACTCTGCACTGAGTGAGGAGACCCATGGGGCTTGATCCCATACCCTGTGATAATGACCTGAGCTGAAATCAAGAGTCAGACACTAAACCAACTAAGCCACCCAGGCACCCCGACATGTATTTTAAAATGTAGGTTTTAGGGGTGCCTGGGTGACTTAGTTGGTTAAGCATCTGCCTTCTGCTCAGGTCATGATCTCAGGGCCCTGAGATCAAGCTCTACATCAATCTCCCCACTCAGTGAGTTGCCTGCTTCTCCTTCTCCCTCAACTACTCCCTCTGCTTGTTCTGTCTCTCTCTCAAGTAAATACATAACATTTTAAAATATAAATAAATAAAATGTAAGTTTTATTTATTATTATTCAGATACAGTGAGGCCAAGAGATTAAGAAACAGTTGTCAAAGAAAAGATAATTTGTTACTCACATTGGAGGGGCCATGCTACTCCATGTCATGTTGCAGGGTGAGGGACACGGGGAAGCACCAGGGTTGGTCAGGAAGCAGAGGGAGCAGAGAAACTCTGGCCAGAATCTTTACTCTAGTATCACAAGCAAAGACAAGGCAAGGCAAGGCAGGGTACACAGGTTTGGGATTGGCTAGCCAGAGTAATTTCAGCAGCTCTGGAGTGTGGGACTGTCAGTTGTCTGGTACTTGGTTCTGGGGGGATTCCTGCAGGGGAATAGTGGCCCAGAGTATAAGAGGCTGTGATAAAAATTTCATTTGGGGGTATGAGTTCTGGATTGGTTGGTTTGCATCTGAAAGCATGCTAGCAGGCTTGTCCCTTACTATCTCTAGGAATTAGCTAGTCCTGCCAGGGACAATCTTTCCAGGGTCAGCAAAGCCTTTTCCAGGGTCAGGAGCATCAAAAATACAGACAATACAAAGGCATGATCAATATAGCATGTGGGCTATAATTTGCTCCAGTCCCTACCGGGCCAAGCTCACTCATTTGTTCTAAGCATTTGAGTTCGGGACTCCCAGTTTGGTGTCAATTTCCCACTGGTACAGTAGTGAAGGATACGTTTCGGTCTAGGAGACAGCTACTTGTTTTTCAACCACACACGGTGAATAGCAGAGAACATAGAAGTGCAGGGTAGCTGTCCTGCGTGGGAAGTGACACTGCAGAATGGGAAGCAGGGACATGCCGACTCCAGTGCTCACCACTCATGGCTGATGATTTGGGCTGATGGAAGAGACACAAGTGTCTCTATAACCTCTGACTGGCAAATGAGACAGGATGTTTCCGGCTGGATTATCAATAGGGCTCAAATCCCTTTGGACAATCATTGTCCTTGGTCAATGCTGTTGAAAGCATTACTTGGATTTTTTGTTTTTAATTTGGGACCAGCACTTAGTCTCATGTCTCCCACTAATATTGATGCCTTTGGAGTCTGGGGAAGAAGTCAGCATTTTTTTTTTTTAAGAAGTCACCATTTTAGGACTTTGTTCACCAGGAAGAAAATATGCCAAAGGAACACCCCATCTCATAAAGCCTCACTGTCCTTGTGCTTGTCTTAGATCTTGAATTACATAACCAAAATGCTCTTTTTCTCTGGGTTCAAATCCAGTGTAATATAGAGATTTGAATCATGTTTCTCAGTGATGCACATAGCATCTGCCATCAGAAGGACCTGGGTTCAAATCCCAGCTTTTACTGCTTCACCTTGTGTGATATTGCAACACAGTTAATTTATTTTAGTCTATTTTCTATCTACAAAACTGGGATAATAATATCTGCATACATTGCAGTGAGAGCTAAGCAAGTCAATTAAGTAAAGCACTTAGACCCATGCCTGGCACAAAACAAGTGCTCGTATATCATGGTGGTTATTTTACTATATTATTCATCAAATATACTTTGTCAGGCTTGGTGCTAGTACCACAAAGATAAGGCATAGTCTCTGTTCTAAGAAAAATGTAATGCAGTAAGTGCTGTAATATAGAAAGGTATAGAGTTTGCATGAAGAAGGATATGTTCTTGGAGAAGAGGTGGAGTATATCAGAGGAGGCATTAAAGAGCAAGGCCAGGAACAAGGTAGGATGAATGAGGTCCCTCAAGGAGCCATTTGCATGACCTTGTGAGTGAGTGCCCTGAAATGCTGCATCTTGAGCCTCCACTGGTCCTGGCCCCTGTATCAAGAGAAGGTGCCATTAGAATTAGACCCTGAGTGTAAGTAGGAGATGGTCACATGACTCTCCCAAGCAAAGGGGAAGGTGTCTACAAAACCATAAAGCCAGAAAATAGGATAGCATATTCATGTAATTCATCATGAACACAACATAATGTGGCCACCAGGAAGAGTGAGCAGTGAGACTACTAATGTGGGGAGGGGTCACCATCTTGAAGAGCATTTCTAGGCATGCAAAGGAACTTGGCATTTATCCGTGGCAGTGGGGACCCTCTAAATAACTCAGTAACACACTTAAGAAGAAACATGCAGGACCTTAACAAACACAAATACAAAATTATTCTGAGAGGCATAAAAGAAGTGAATGAACTGAGAAACAGAGTTATCTTTGTATTCCTGATACCATCGAGACTCAGTGCAAACTCTCAAAACTGCATGGTCATCAAACTGTTACTGTCAGACTCAGCATCATCCAAGGACTTTCTACTCAGCCTAACTCCATCAAATCCTGGATGATGTCAATCAGTAAAAGGTACAACCTTCTGTTTCACCACCGTGACTTTGGAACTTGCAACAACTGAGAAAGTTGCAGAGCAGTGAGAGAGCAAGGGCAAAAATAGGGCTTCTGGGCCCTCCTCCATGTATCTGGGGATACATATGCCCAGGAGACCACACACTGGGGAGGAAGCCTAGTACTGAGTGATACTGATCATATTATCACAGTAACACTTGGAGACTTGGAGCTCTAATTAATTTGCTTTAAGAGAGATAAAGAAATGGAGCATTTCTGGGACACCTGGGTGGCTCAGTGGTTGAGCATCTGCCTTCGGCTCAGGGTATGATCCCGGGGTTCCACATCGGGCTCCCTGTGGGGAGCCTGCTTCTCCCTCTGCCTATGTCTCTGCCTCTCTCTCTGTGTCTCTCATGAATAAATAAATAAAATCTTAAAAAAAAAAAGACATGAAGCATTTCTGGTTTCCTATGCTGTAGAGAAATTCTTACCTTCCTCCATAAAGAATCAAGAACCCCTTTTTGGGATATTAAGAGTACACTTACCTTTATGAACACTGAATAATGTATAAATAGTATTTAATCATTATACTGGTTAAATATAACCAATATAATATATAATATAATATAACCTGAAACTA
Organism: Canis lupus baileyi; assembly: GCF_048164855.1. Taxonomy (NCBI): domain Eukaryota; kingdom Metazoa; phylum Chordata; class Mammalia; order Carnivora; family Canidae; genus Canis; species Canis lupus. Next base: position 56,856,227 of record NC_132845.1, read on the forward strand.
ATATAGCGCTATATCTTAATTATCCTTCAATTAAAAAAGAGCCCCCTCTTAAAAAATCCAAATAAACCTTATAATTTATAATCATTGCTTCCAATGAAGGCAACCATGTCAGTCAACGATTTGCAGCAATATTTTGCATAACGACAATGTAGAAACTTAGAATACCTAGCATTTGCTTTGTGCTTCTTCATCCATGGCTTGGCTGCTATTTGGCTTTGCTAGGTTACACTCCATGCTTTGAGCACCAGGATGCAGGTCGAGTTCAGGTCTTTTCCACGTGCCTCCCTATTCTTTTTGGATCAGCCACTTCCTAGAGCGTGGCCTTCTTTGTGGTAGGTCACATGAGCAAAAGAGGATAGTGGGAACACATGGCGCTTATGAAGCCATGGTTTGGGACTGGCACCCACAATGCACGAGGCAAGCCAATCAAACGGCCAAGCCTTAAGGGTTCTCTGGCTCAAGGGAGTGTGCTGGAAGACAGTCCAATCTGTCACAATCACGTGGCAGGACTACTGGGTTTGCTCACAATTCAAATGTTAAAAGCTCCTGGACTGTGTGTGTTCTTTGATAAGTCCCTCCTAAAAGTGGTTTCAATTTACCTTACAGGCTCATTTTGCAACTCCAGTGGGTGCAGAAGTGCTCTGTAAAGGCCAAAGCACCTGAAATGTACTTCTCATTGCTGTTTCAGTGGTAAAATCAAATAGGACTGTGAGTCCTCAACCTGAGCTTCCTACTTAGACTGTGATTTTCTGCTGGCTGGACAGCCTAATGCTGCTCCTGCTGGGACGGACAGGGCAGGTCACGCTGCTGATCAGGGCACGTACTAAGAATCTATGCTGGGTCCCTTTCAGTATTTTGTATTTATCTAGTTCCGGCTTTAAACATGCTCTCCATTGCAATGTGGAAATCCTGGAACTCGACACTTTTTCCTAGAAAGCCCATTTGTTAATCCAAAATGAGCCTTACAGGCCAAATATTCTTCACTTGGCTCGGATCCTGCAGACAGCCCCCATCCCCGTTATGCACAAATACACTCTCATGTCACGTCCATGTCACCTGCACGGAGGCTAAGGGCAAATCGCTGGCAAAGACACGAAAATGAATCTGGGGTTGGAAATCAGGGTGCCTGGCTTCCAGGGCTGGCACGGGCTCTTTTCCTTCTGTTTCCTCATCTGTAAAATGGAGATTATAACTGCCCTACTTTCTCACACGGCGGCCGTGAAGACAAAATGAGAGGAGCATGTTGCAAAATAAGAAACACTATTCAAATGTGAGACAATTTTAGATTCTTCGATTCCTCTCTAAATTAATAATAGCCCCTCACATTTGTACAATGCTTCTCATTTTTCAGAGCACTTCCAATTGCACTATCTCATTTTATCTGCGCCACGGTCTGCAATTTTTCAGGGGAGGAGAAGGAGGGGAGGATTGGATCAGTCCTTGCCTAGGGCCATCCGGTAAGTCACGGGGCTGGGACAGCAGCCAATTTCCCCAATGTTAGTCCTGTTCTTTTTCCCATTGGAATCCACTGCTTCAGCTTCTATGTCAATGCCCTTGATCGTCCATCTGGAAAAGTGTGTCACTAATGCTGATAGTGGTGCGAGGGCAGTCAGGGTATAGAACGGTTTGCTCCTGGGAATGTGAGCTTGCGGCACCAGAGAATAGTTTCAGGGTTTGTCCAGTCCTGGGCAAGGCTGGCGGGCCCGTGCTCCAGGCCCCTGTGTCATCGGCAGACTCTGTGTCATCGCATTCCACCAGCTTCTTCTTAGGACAGTAGGACAATGGCCCCCAGTTAAGACACCCAAAAGTGACTTACTGAATTCCCTACAAAAATCCTCTGGGAGGTAAGACTATCCACTTACTCAAAATAGAAAGAAACGTAGAGATCTTTCTATGGCAAACTGCTCATTCTGTAGCCAGAACATAGAAGGTTACAGAGGAGTAGAAACTTGCTTGTGGTTAGAGAATGGATTTTGGGCTCTCGCAGATTTGGGGGTTCATTCTCAGCTGTGCCACTTACTGATGGGGGAGTCAGCTTGGTGGGGGAGGAGGCAATGGGAGCAATGCATTTATTTTTATTATTTTTTTTAAAGATTTTATTTATTTATTCATTCTTGGGAGACAGAGAGAAAGAGAGAGAGGCGGAGACACAGGCAGAAGGAGAAGCAAGCTCCAGGCAGGAAGCCCAACATGGGACTCGATCCCGGATCTCCAGGATCAGGCCCTGAGCCAAAGGCGGCACCAAACCGCTGAGCCACCCGGGATGCCCCGGAGCAATGCATTTAAAGCACTGAGCACATAGTAGGCGCTACAATTATAACAGAGTCTGAATAAACTTCCGGTGATTTCTTTAGGTTACTTTTCCAGAAATGGAAGTACCAAGTTAAATGATCTTTAAAAACCCTTGATAAGTGTTGCCAAGTTTGGCTCCAGAAATGTGGTTTAAATCTTTATTTTCCCATCCATCGTGGCAAAACATATTTTTGATCACACCCTTACAAACACTGGGTATTATCCTTATGTGATCTTTGCTAATTTTATAGATGAAAAGTGTTTCTCATTATTATTCTTGTGCAAACTTCTTTGATTATTAGTGATATTAAATATTGATTTTAATTTTTTTTCACTAGCAAAGTTTGTCATTTTTACATAGTCAAATTCATTAAAGCTTAAAGCCAATCTCGCTATGCCCCCTCCCTGCCAACTTTCTTGATATTCTCACCCAAACACTATCTTTATTACCTGACACACCATTTGATGGGTAGTGTTGATCAGCACAAAGCTATTTTAGCAAAATAGGGGAATGTATTAGACTGAATAACAAGAATATAAAAAGACATCTGGTGAAAGATCTTGTAATGGGTATATGCACTTGAGAATATTTTGTACATGATATTTTATTGTTAGAAAAAAATAGTTTGGGGACACCTGGGTGGCTCAGTGGTTGAGCATCTGCCTTTGGCTCAGGGCGTGATCCTGGAGTCCTGGGATCGAGTCCCGCATCAGGCTCTCTGCATGAAGCCTGCTTCTCCCTCTGCCTGTGTCTCTGCCTCTCTCTCTCTGTATCTCATGAATAAATAAATAAAATCTTAAAAAAAAAAAAGAAGAAAAGAGTTTGAATCAACAGACTTAATAAATAGAGTTTGCTGGCAAAGGAACATGCCATAATCAGCATGATATTTGGATTTTCAGACATGATAAGGAGAATATATGATAACCTTTAACATTCTGGTGACCCCAAAAGGGGGAGAAGAAGCAGGGTAGGATTTGAGAGATGTTTCTGCACAACATTATTTACACCATGTACACCAGGTTTGAACATGAATTAAGAAAGCATAAAGCCCATTTCTCTGACTATAGCACCTACTTTTTGTTTCTTCCATTGGATCAAAGATTTAAAACCATCAATACTGGAAGAAAAGAATGTAATCTTAAGGTATAGATGGGATTTCTAATTTTTACAGGATCAATAGCTAAAGAAAAAAACTTCTAACTAAGTAATAATTAGAAATTTCTGTTATGCAAATCACTATACATGTAAAATTGAAAACTCAACAGTAATGTGGGAAAAATAGTTGCAACATACATGAAAAATAGTTAAGGTTTTTAGCATATATATAAATTGCACCCCCAAAATAATAAGAAAAACACAAAGACTTCAACAGAACTATGGGGTTGAGCTGTGAATAAGTAAGTATCTAAAAGAAACTAAGAGATAATAAACATATGAAAAACTGCTCAGCTTCGCTTATATTAAAACAAACGTGGGGGCTCCTGGGTGGCTCAGTTAGTTAAGTGTCTGACTCTTGGTTTCAGCTCAGGTCATGATCTCAGGGTCGTGGGATCAAGCCCCACATTGGGCTCTGCACTCAGTGGGGAGTCTGCTTCAGAGTCTCTCTCCCTCTCTGTCTGCTCCTCTGCTCTCTTTCTCTCTCTCTCAGATAAATAAATAAAATCTTAAAAAAACAAATGAAAATTTAAGCGAGGAATAATATTTTAAAGACATAATATTAATCATAAAATAGCATGATAAAGAACTTGCATAATAGAGTTTATTTATTTATTGAAGATTTTTATTTATTTATTCATGAGAGACACACACAGAGAGAGAGGCAGAGACACAGGCAGAGGGAGAAGCAGGCTCCACACAGAGAGCCTGCCGTGGGACTCCATCCCAGGTCTCCAGGATCCCACCCTGGACTGAAGGCATCGCTAAACCACTGAGCCACCGGGGCTGCCCAGTAGGGTTTATTTAAAAACAACAACACCCATATTTTTATATTATCTCCCATGTTGATATTGGTTATTTTTAAGTTATGAGATTGTGGGTGATTTCTCTCTCTCTCTGTTTTATATTAATTTAAAAATTTCCTATGATAAGCATTAGTTGCTTTCAAAATAAAAAGACCAGTTATTTATGTATTTACTTACTTTTTCAGTGATAACACCCAAAGCTGACATGATTGTGTGGAAATGGGTATTCTCATGTCCTGATAATGGGAGTATAAATAAATTCGACATTTCTGAGAAATGATTTGTCAGGAGAGAAACTTGTAAAATCTATATACTCTTCAAGCTGATATTAATTGTATCTGCTTTATTAAATTTATATTAAAATATATGAAGAGCACAAGATACAGAGACGAGATTATTCATTGCAATGCAGATATTTGTAAAGTATTTGTGACAACTTACATGTTCAAGAAGACAGAACCAGAATATAATTACAGAGTAATTAGCACTGCTTTGAGGATGGTATTTGAAGTGCCTCCAAAAAAATGAGTCATGCTCAAATAAATTTGAGAAACACCATGTTAAACAAAGTCAAATATTTTTCTTTAGTAGGCTTTTCAGAGACTTTAATAGCCACTGTGCATTATGACAATTCAAATAGTCAGTATTTCCCAAACTTATTTTACAGCAGAACTTATTTTTCTTTCAATGTACCTATGGGAATCTTCCAGAATTATGTTCAGAGAACATCAGTTTTGGAAACATTGCCGTATAGAGTCCTTCAAAAGGTGTTGTAGAAGAGTGTTTCATTACCTGGAAAGGAGTATACAATATACATGAAATGATGAAACAGATTACAGAAGAACAATGCATAGCATGATCCCATTAATGAAGGACCATGAATGCACTGAAAAGAAACTGGCAAAAAAAAAAAAAATTAACAGCAAAGTGTTAAAAGTTGTTCTGTCTGGGTAATGGAAAATGGGTATTTCTTTTCTTTTTTGCTTATACACATTTAATAGGATTTCACAATGAACATATATTACTGTGCAAATAAGGAAAATAAAAGGTACAAAAATGATGTAGGGGAATATGTAATACGGTGTTCATAATGTGTTCAGTGTGAAAAGGAGATTACAAAGCAGTTTGTCCATTATAATATCTTTTTAAAAATACTTCCACGTATGGGTAGCTGTGCAGAGAAAAGGGAAGTGTACCAAGATATTAGCAGTTATTATTTGGGCGTCATATCTGGGATTATAGATAATTTTATGTAAACGGATTCCTTTCTTGTTGGTCTTTTGTTCTGAAGAATGTGACTTAAACCTGTGGATCCTCTAGGGGAGTGGGTCTCTGAGGTGGGATGTAGAAACCCCAGGGAGGGTATGAGATGATATATTGGTTGGGAAACATTATTAGAATATATATTTATTTTTCTCATCCTTTGTTCCTTTTTCTATGTTTAGTGATGTACATAATACATATTAGCACTATAGTACATGAAGTTTATAGATGTGTCATATACATTAGCAGTGCATTCTCCAAGATTTTTTTCCCACAGGAGATCATGATCAAAAATGTTTGATAACTACACCTCTAGAACACTGAAGCACTGGCAAGTGACGTCCTTGGCTATATTTCCAGTCTTTTAAAGGATACTGTCCTGATGACGTGGGCAGAGGTTGGTGACCAAATGGCTTAAATCTTCTCTCTGGCTTTGCTGACCAAGTAGTCTGAGGATCCCAATTTCCCATTCTGTTCAGTTGCCCAGGTCTGGACAGGATAAGGGATAGTCTGCTTTCAAGATAAGGGATAGGGCATTATATAGATTTGATGGCCAATGATGCTAAGTACTACATATATCTTCTGGATCCATGATGATTGCTGTTCCTGGCCCCATTGGGTGGACCCATGTGACCAGTTCTGGCCAGAGAGTGTGAGTTGTAGAGTCATGTGTCACCCTTAGTTCAGGCATTTTGTTACTATCGTGAGATGCTCTTTTCCACCACCATGACCCCACAATGTTTGATGTTGTGGGGGCTCCATGAGGTTGGACTGTAGAGAGAGGACAAGTATGACATAATAGAGCCCCCAGATGAGTGAGTAAGAAATAAGCCATCAGTGTCCATCAATGGATGAATGGATAAAGAAAATGTGATATAGATATATACAGTAGAATATTATTCAGTCACAAAAGAAGACAACATTAATGAACCCAGAAGACATTATGCTCAGTGGAATAAGCCAGACACAGAAAGACAAATAACATATGATGTCACTTATGGTATGTAAAAAAGTAGAACTCAAGAGCACCAGAGAGTAGAATGGTGGATGCCAGAGGCTGGGGGGTAGGGGTAGGGATAGGAGAAATGGGAAGATGTGGGTCAAAGGGTACAAACTTTCAGTTAAAAGACAAATAGGTTCTGGGGATCTAATGCACAGCATGGTGACTATAGTTAATAATACCACATTGTATTATTATTATGCTTGTATTATTGTATACTTGAAATTTGCTAAGAGAGTAGATCTTGAGTGTTCTATAAAAAAAGTAACTAGGTGAAATGATGGAGGTGTTACATATTTAATGTATATTGAATCATCATACTGTATATTCTAAATATATACAATTTCTATTTGTCAATTATCCCTCAATAAAGCTGGCGAAAAAAATAAAAAAGGAAATAAGCTCTGATTTGTTTAAGTGCCTGAAATTTGGAGGATATTTGTTACTCCACCCGACCTTAATCCATGCTGACTTTGAGACCAGAGCACACCAGTTAACCCCAGGTGTTGTAGATGGGCTGGAATCCATTGTATTGAAGTCCTATCCTTGGTTCTTATGATGGAATTGAAGATAATTGCTTAGATTTTTATCTCTTTGTTTGATTAAGGATTACTTATTTCCGACCTCCTAAGGGAATTGCTAAGCTTTTAAAAAATGTTTGTTTACAGAAACAAAAGTTAGTAAGTTACTAGATTTTTCTGAGGACTTTAATTCATTTTTCTCCTCAGAAATCTCCTTTTACTCTCAACCTATTTCCACAATGGGCTCTCCCCAGGCTCCTTTCCTAATGCCTTCCTGGTGGTTAAGGGATTATAGTAGAGTCATAGCTTATGCAGGAGTGAAACTTTAAAGTCAGTGAACAGAAAGCAGTACATAAAAATAGTTCATTTTCAAAAATATTTTGCAGGGTTTTTTTTTTTCTAATTTAGGAAAGTGTTGATCACAGCTCTAGAGCATTAAAACCCTTGAACATTTCTTAAATTGCTTTTAAAGAGTGGTACACATGACTTTCCATATACAAATCTGCACATGTACCTAAACATTGACATGTATAGTAATCTAAAATATGCCATAAAGGGTACGCAAGCACCTGTATCTACGGACACTAGAATCACATTTAGTGTGGCAAATGCTTGCACTATGAGATTGATGGGGAAAACAGTGGATTAATGTCATCTGTCTTATGCTCACTTTCATACATAAGCCTATGGAATGTGTGGTGGGGAGAATTTCCTGCATTATTTAAATACGTTTTCTTTTCCCCTCTGGCCACCTCTGCAACGTATTTGAATTTTCAGATGTTAAATGCATGACTGTTACAGTCACGCTATGCTTCCTCATTATAGCATTTGATTCTGTTCTTTCTCTTTTCTGGATTGATTGGCTTTTCCCCGTTAAGGAAAGCAGAGCTAATATATCCACCCAACTATTTGTTACTGAGGAGATTCCCTATTTTAGCCAAATGGATGCATGTTCGCTCCTGGAAAAGTAGATATGCCATACCTTACATGTGAGCCCCTACTACCCCTTTTCTGACATCTGATTTCTCAGGAGCTGGGCTCCAGGCAGATGGGGCTGGCTCCTGAGCTGGATATTCACTTTGTCTCTCCAGATTCTCTGTATACTCTTCTCCATCCTGCTCTGTGCCCTCATCCAGCCTCCCTCACCTGTGGTTTCTGGCTGTGTGAAGCCAATGGGAAGCACCAGCAGGAGATGAGAAGGTGGATGGGCAAGACATCCATCCCTCCCCACCCAACCAGGCTGTAAATGGGCAGTGTTCGGGCATCTCTTGTGGATGCCCTGTCCACAGCTCTCCATATCTCCTTAAACACCTGTTTCCTCTGCTCCTTCAAATACAAGGGTGCTAATGCCTTCTTGCTAATTCTTGCTATTGGTCTTGAGGTGCTGCACCATCTCTGTAAATTTCTCTTATTTCTACCCACTACTTTCTAAGTGATCCCATTTGTAAAACTCAGTTACCTCTTCTGCACACATTATGTATTTCCTGTTGGGACCCCAACCCTTACAACCTTGTGGGAGTCCAGGTATCACTGGGAAGTTGAAAATATGTCAATCTTCAATGCAACTTGTATCTTTTGGGGGAAAATGCCTCCTTTTCCTTTAAAAAGATTATTATAAATTATAATTTATATATATAGGCAAGCAAGAAATAATACAATGAATTCCCATGAAGCTGAAAAAATAAAAATATCGATATTGGTGAAATCTTTTTTTTTGTAATCTCTGAAATACATCCTCACAGTGTTTATGCACTGAGAATCCAAGCCAGGACCTACTTTGCTCACAAGATGACAGATTTCTATGTGAGATGTGCCATCTGGGGCATTTTGAAATTTACATGTTGAACTTGTGAGTGAGAGTTTGTGTGTGGCTGAGAGAAACATTTCAGGTAGGGTTTTGGGAATGATTTGCTAACCCAGCAGCAATTCTACTCAAGCAACTGCTCTTTCCTGAGTCACTGGGTGTGAGTTGAAAGCCCCAGCGTTGAAATGGGACAAGCCTGCATTGTAATCTTGACTCTTTCATTCACACCCTCTGCGACCTTGAAGGAGCGTTTTGAAGGAGCTCCTTGGATACAGAGACCCATCCTCTACCATAAGACATACCTACGATGTATAATGGTGTGTACAGGAGCACTCACTGCACACTTAACTTACTGTCGAGCAGGGGAAATGAGGTATGCAGGCTGATAAATATGATGCAAGGGTGCATGCCGCAAAGGTGGTGAAATCTTTTTTTTTTTTTTTTTTTTTTTTAAGGTGGTGAAATCTTAAGGCTAGACCACTAAGGCCATGTGGAGGGAATGGAGGGAAGAATCTTGGAACCGTATTTCTCAGCCCTTATCATGCAGATGAGGACACAGACAGGACCACAGATTCTAGCTCAGACCCACTCGCCACTGCATTACCTCTCACACCCATTCCAGCTCCAAGTGGCAGTATTTTTCTAGGTAAGCAGGTATCAGCACTGTTCCGGTATTTTCCTCAGAGTTTTCAAGTAGAGCCTACTGTAGGGATAAGAAAACCCAGATAAGCAAAGAGCTCTGTGGTTAACACTGCCTTGTCAAGGCAGTTCCTACCCGCTGACTAGAGTAGACAAGATTATGGGTTCTAAAAAAAAAAAAGAAGAAGAAGAAGATTATGGGTTCTAGAATATGCTACTGAAAGACTCTCCTGGATCTAACTGTAGCCCAGCTCTTCTGAGTCTTCTTTCTGATAAGATCTTGCCGCTGGGCTCTGTCTTTGACCCATTTATTTAGTCCAGTTTTATTTTTATTTTATTTTATTTTATTTTAATTTATGATAGTCACACACAGAGAGAGAGAGAGAGAGAGGCAGAGACATAGGCAGAGGGAGAAGCAGGCTCCATGCACCGGGAGCCCGACGTGGGATTTGATCCCGGGTCTCCCAGGATCGCGCCCTGGGCCAAAGGCAGGCGCTAAACCGCTGTGCCACCCAGGGATCCCATTTAGTCCAGTTTTAGCAAGAATCCTGCTGGGTCAGTTTAGGTGAGAATCCCTCACCTTTGATCTCTGATCAGATTCCTCACCCCCCAGCTTTGGTATCTGACAACACTTGACATCTGATCAAATTCCTTATTCCTCTACCTTTGATATCTTATTACCCTGGCCTTCAGAAAAAAAAAAAAAAATCCTGTGCTGTCAGTTTAGCAGAATTCCCCTTACCCCTGATGCTTCCTTTTAATAATTTCCCATCCACTGACTCCTGACCTTGATCCTTGGCTGCCAATCTCTACTTGCTCTTGTTATATCTAAGGTTGAGTGCAGTCTCTCTTCTCTACCACAGAACCCCCATCACAGTGGTCTCCCCAAAAAGAGTCTGCCTTACAGTTTTCAACAAGTGTCATGAATAATTTTTTCTTTAGCATTACTACCTGCGTTCAAATTCCAGGTCTGCTACTTATGGTCTGTGTATTATTCTCCTTATTTACACAATGAAAATAATGACTTCCCTCACAGGGTTGTGTGAGAAATGAAGTGATATATTTATTTATATCTATATCCATATCCATATGCCTATTTAGGACAGTGCCTGGGACATGGTGACATCCCATACTTTTTAGCTGTTACTATTTCTTCCACTAGACTGTAAGTCCTAAAGGTAGATGTTGAGTCTCTCTGTTCCAGTGCCACATGTCTAGCACTAAAGAAAGTGTTCGGCACACAGTAGGCTTTCAGTAAATATTTACTGAATATTGAATTCAGTGATTGAATAAATGGATGAACATAGTTCTTTATTTTCCTTTCCCAGAGTTTGAAAGACATGATAGAGTCCTCACACTTACCCATGGTGATGGAACAAAGCGTCACATCTTCCTTTCCTCTGTGCAGTAGTCAATTAAGGACAGAGAGTACTTTAGGACATATGCACTCCTTTATTCATTTGACAAATATTTAATGGTATCAAGTGATAGAGATAAAAAGATGATGAAGACTCTGAGTGAGGACAGAGAGAGATCATGTGCCAGGTACTGGTAATTTCAAGCATCCTTTCAGTATTGTTACTGCATCAAGGGAGAAGCATGTGTTGGCAAGAGATGAAGTTAGAAACAGTTGGCAAAAGCCACATAATGAAGCTCGCAGACTTGAGTTCCATAGAAGCAATCCCTGAGCCCAGGATTCAGATGCAAGTGATTCATTAAGAAGTGCTCCATATAGAAGCAGAAGCAGAAGTAGAAGAAGCAGATGAAACAGAAGAAGAGGAGGAGAAAGAGAAGGAGAAGAAAGGCTCCCAATGGAAAAAAAATATTTGCAAACCATGTATCTGATAAAAGAGTTTAATATCCAGGGATGCCTGCGTGGCTCAGTGGTTGAGTTTCTGCCTTCAGCACAGGGCGTGATCCTGGGGTCCGAGGATTGCATCCCACATCGAGCTCCCCACTGGGAGCCTGCTTCTCCCTCTGTCTATGTCTCTGCCTCTCTGTGTGTCTCTCATGAATAAATAAATAAAATCTTAAAAATGTTTAATATCCAAAATACATTTAAAAAACTCGCACAGCTCAATAGCAAAACAAACACAAAAGATTCGATTTTAAAATAGGCAAAAGACCTGAATAGACATTTATCCAAAGAAGATATATGAATGGCCGACAGGTACTTGAAAAGATGCTCAGTATCACTAATTATTAGAGAAATGCAAATCAAAACCACAGTGAGTTGTCACCGAATGCCTGTTAGAATGGCCATCATCAAAAAAAAAAAAAAATCAAGAGATAGCAAATGCTGGTGTGGATGTAGAGGAAAGGGAACCATTGTGTGCTATTGGTGGGAATGTAAACTGGTACAGCCATGATGGGGAACAGTATGGAGGTTCCTCAAAAATTTTAAAAGAGACTTATCATATGAACCAGCAATTCCACTTTTGACTCTATATCCAAAGGAGTTGAAAACAGGACCTTGAAGCTATATCTGCACCTTACGTTCATTGCAGCAATTACTTACAATAATCATGAGACAGAAATAACCCAAGTTTGCATTGACAGAGGAATGGATAAAGAAGATGTGGTGTATAAACACAATGGAACATTATTCAGCCACAAAAGGGGGAAATCCTGCATTTGTGATAATATAGATAGACCCAGAGAGTATTTTGCTAATTGAAATAAGTCAGACAAAGACAAATACTGCACGAGTTTACTCACATGTGGAATCTAAAAACAAAACCAAAAATCAAAAGCCAAACTCCTAGAAAGAGATCAGCTTTGTGATTACCAGAGGCAGGGGGTGGGAGTGAGGAAATTGGAGGAATGGTGATCAAACGTCCAACTTCCAGTTATAAGATAAATAAGTATTGGGCACGTAATGTGCAGGATGATGACTATAGCTAACAGTGCTGTAGGTGTATGGAAGTTGCCAACAGTGTAAATCCTAAGAATTCTTATCATCACAAGAAAAATTTTTTTCTTTTTCTTTTTTTTTTTGTATCTTTGAGATGATGGATGTTAACTAAACTTAGTGAGTTAATCATTTCATTATATATGTAAGTCAAGGTACACTGTTCAACTTAAACAGTGCTGTATGTCAATTATATATCAGTAAAGCTTGGGGGGGGGGGGTGAGAGGATGGGGGAAGAAGTGCTTCCAGAAAAATCTGATTAGAGAATAGGAGAAGCAGAGTGGAGAAGGCAAGAAGCCAACTGTGGTTGCTAGTGTCCAAGAGGGCCCCCCACTGATCCCCACTGCCTGGTATCCTTTCTTGCTGTCCTGTCCCACATCCTACTGACTGATCTGTGTGACCAACAGCATGTAGCAGAAGTGAAGGCCTGTCCCTTCGGAGATTCGGTTCTGTTTTGGTGCTCTCTTGCTCACGTGCTAGCTCTCTCCTTCTCTTGATCATTTGCTCTGGGAGAAGACAGCTGCCATGTCATGTGAGCAGCCCTATAGAGAGGCCCATCTGGCAAGGACCTGAAGCCTCCTGCCAACAGCCATGTGAGTGATCTTGGAAGCAGATTCTCCATCCCCATCAGATGGCTGCCTCCCCAGCTGACAACCTGCCTGCAGCCAGGTAAGCTGCTCCCAGATTCCTGACCCTCAGATACTGTATGAGATAATAAATGTTTGTTGTTTTAAGCCATTAATTTTTGAAGGAATTTGCTATGAATCAATAGATAAATAATATACCCAGGAAGGGTGTGATCTTTTTTTTTTTAAGATTTATTTATTTATTTTTAATTTTTTAAAATTTTTAAATTTATGATAGTCATACAGAGAGAGAGACACAGGCAGAGGGAGAAGCAGGCTCCACGCACCGGGAGCCTGATGTGGGATTCGATCCCGGGTCTCCAGGATTGCGCCCTGGGCCAAAGGCAGGCGCCAAACCGCTGCGCCACCCAGGGATCCCCTATTTATTTTTTTGATAGAGAGAGCAAGAGTAGGGTGGGGCAGAGGGAGAGAGAATCTCAAGCAGTCTCCCCAGTGAGTACAAAGCCCAACTTGGGGCTGGATCTCACGACCCTGAGATCATAACCTGAGAGGAAACCAAGAGTCAGATGCTTAACTGACTGCACCACCCAGTCACCCATGGGAAGGGTGTGATTTTAGGCAAAGTCCTAGCCTCAACTTGATCTGCAGACGAACTCTGGAGTGTTACACCTCACAGCTGGTCCTTACTTGAGGCAAGGAGCTGTACTTGCGTACTCTTATTTCAGGGAGTCATAGGCTGCCTTGACTTTTGCTTGTCTGTACTTGTGGGTAAAAATTCTCCATTCATGCATAGTAGCCCTCTAGAGAGAATCTAAGGTGCGGACCCTTAGATGGAACATATAGAAGCTAGGGGAGGTAGGGGTAGAGGAACCCCAAAATACTAGAAGGGATTCAAGGGGGTATGGGCCAAGCCCAGATAGTGTCCCATAACCAGGACCTACCTGGCCTTGGACTTTGCCCTGCACCTGATAAGGAACCATCATAGAATTTCATGTGAAGAAGGTTCTGGTTAACCCCTTCTGCCAAGAAATACAATTTGTGGGAAATAATCAAGTATCAGATCTAAGTGCAGCATCCCTTGCTTTGTTGTTCCCTATCTTTTCTCTCTAAATTATAAATATACAAATATATATTTTAAATATAATCTGTAGCTCTGACTTAATGGGAAACATTTACAGTTTTTCCCCCCTAAGAATTTTCAAAATCTTTTTAATAAGCGGTTTAATAAAAAAAAAAAGCTTTACACAGTGATCTGTGGCTTCATATAATAAAGGTATTTCTAAGCCAAAACAATTTTTAAATTATTGAAAATAATAATCATTTCAATAATTTGTCAAAATATCACTTAAAAATAAAGGATGCCACTTATTTCCTGCTTTGGCTATGATCACACTGGCAGCCCAAGAGGGAAATGGACCGACAAAGCCTTTGTACAATCATTTAAGCCAGAGATGCCATGGATGGGAAGGAAGTAATGCACACAGGTAATATTGGGAGGCAGAGTCAGCAGGATAGTGATGGAGAATTGGGTCAAGGAAGAGAGATAAGTTATGGATGCTCCCCAGGCTCTTGACTTGGGTGAGAGACAGAGGCAGAGAACAAATTTAATACTGAAGAAGAACGTTGAGCATCCAGGCTTTAGCTCTTTAGGCTGGTTTCCCCTTTTCCTTTGTTCCTCCTGTATATATTTAACATCTACTTGAAGAATCTTGCTAATGCTGTGAGAACTATAATGGCAATGTAGACGGTTTTTAAATCTCAAATTTGAGTAAAAATCAAAGATGTAAACAAATAATCAAGGCATTACATGATTAAAAAAAAAAGACTGGTTTTGGAAGACAGAGGTTTTCTTTTTTCCATTATTTCTCTATTATGAACTACCTTTCTTTCATCCTCTCTGTTCCCCTCCCATAACTGTTCTCTTTCTTCTTGAGATTCTTCTTTTCTCATCCTCATTTTCCCCTCATTAATTCCCTGGGTCATTTAACATCTTGGCTAAAAGTTTCTCTGTGCCCTGCCTCTGTTTCTGTATTCCCTGCCCTGCCAATAATGCTGCACTACTTGACTCTGCGGTACCTGCAGAAAGCTTTTCCACTGAATCAAACCGTGCATGTGTCTGCATTGATGTTTTCTGTGTTGATTGGGTTCCCCTGAGAGGCTGGTGCCTGAAATATAGAATTTGATATTTAGTAAGACTGTATGTGGGGCTCACAATCTCCCATGTCTCAGGAGTGCAAATGACAGGGTGTTTAGGCTTCGGAGAACTGTCACTCCTTAGCAGACACACATAGTTCATAGTGATCATCATTAACAATTGGATTTTCCAGCTCCCAGTCCCCCTGGATTTTTAGGGCTCTGCTTGTGCTCACAGCAGCAAGCCAGATGCTCATCCTTGCAGTTCTCCTGGGGAAGCAGGCTCATGGCAGGCAAAGGGATTGACAAAGATTCTGCTGGAACTAATGGGTTCTCCAGTATTGTCTCATTACTTAGAGTGGCCTCAAATGTCCCTCTGCATCCTACTTCCTCTTTGCTATTATTATCCTATTCCTGCTCAGATTTGTCCCAGCAGCTTTACAGAAGGCGGCAAGGGAAGGGGTTGACAAAATGGAACCCAACAGGGGTGCGGAGCTGAAGATACTTTAACTCTTAGGCTTTAATCAGCTCTGATCCTGAAATGATGATGGAAAGTAGCATGGTCTAAACAAGAGGAAATCACTCTGGCCGTGACATGGCTGCTCATTGGGTCCAGATCTTAGCTTCTGCTCTTTGTTCTCTTTTCCAAGGTCACAAGGGCTTGTTCTTTCTTTTGTGGGTTTGCTGAATAAAACTAACAAATTTATCTTCCTGCCATAAATAGTAACCAACAGGAGGCACTACTCAAGAGTCATAGAATCTACTTGTTATCAAAGGAATCTGTACAAGCCTTTTCAGATAGACCTCAGTTTGGGATAGATTTGGCAAGCTGACAATTTTTCTCTTACATCATCTGCTATTACTATACTACTGAGTCTGAGATCAGAGTGAGGTTAAGCATGGCAGATTATGACAAGGCTGTCCAGCTGGAGGGCCCAATATTGTTCTCTGGCTCATGATGTAGAGACAATTTTTTTGTTTCCGTCATTTTAAAAAGTGAACACCAAGGTGGCATCGGGGCCACTTATCCATTGATCCATCTCAGTATGTGATGCAAGTGAGATGAGGGGGTGAGGTCAGCTTTTGACTGGTCTTCAGGCAGCAAAGAATATTGTTTGATACTATTTTCAACATTAAGTGGTGTCACAGTAGGCAAGAAAAACTTGCTTTTATGTTTGCTGAGTTACAGAGGTGTCTAGCATACCTCCCTCATCTCCATTCTAATTCATCACTGAGATCTAATTTCCATGACTGTATACTTTCCTATAATTTTTCTTGACCCCTTTTCAAGTATTCATGGTCTTTTTCATAATGCTTTATTTTTTCCAAAGTTGCCCCCTCACATGGCCGGAAGCTGATGCTACCTGTCAGATCAGAGTTTGGCTTGAGTTGGCATCAGATTTTAGGATTTCATTCTCTAAGTCATGTCCAGGTGTGAATGAGGCTCTTTGGTTGGGTTTCTTGAGTATGTGCTCTTTCAATCTAAAGACTTGAGAGACAATTCATCTGCTTCTCCACACACCTGATACACAATGGTGATTTAAGGCTACAATTGCCTCTCCAGTTTAGAAAGATGTATGTGGGAAAGAGATACATATCAGCCACTGGTCCATGGCTTTTCTGATATCTAGCCAGGCAAATATCCTTGAATAGCACTCAGTCTTATACCCCTAGAGTTATTTTCATGGCTCTTGTCTTTACCTTCTGGGCTTCTGGTTCTACATTTTGAGCCATTCTTCTTTTTCTTTTTTCCCCCAGCTTTACTTAGATATAATTGACATATAACATTGTATAAGTTTGAGGTAAACAATGTAATGATTTGATGTATGTGTATGTTTCAAAATGATTACTATAATATAATTAGTTGACACATTCATCACTTTACATAGAAATTATGTGTGTGTGTGTTGTGAGAACATTTAAGATTTACTCTCTTAATAACTTTCAAAGATTCAGTACAGTATTGTTAGCTGTTGTCACCATACTGCACAGAACTTAATCATCTTAAAACTGGAAGTTTACACCCTTTGACTATCATCACCCATTTCCCACTCCTGCATCCTGGCCCTGGCAACCACCAATCTGCTCTCTGATTTTATCAGTTTGTTTTTTTTAGATTCCACTTACAAGAGATCATACAGTATTTATCTTTCTCTGTCTGACTTGTTTCACTTAGCCTGATACCCTCAAGGTTCATCCGTGTTGTTGCAAATGGCAGAATTTATTTCCTTTTTCGTTGTGACCAAATAATAATTCCAGTTTCTGTGTGTGTGTGTGTGTACACCAAGTTTTCTTTATCCATTCATATATTGATGGACAGTTGGATTGTTTTCATATCTTGGCTAATTGCAGATAATGCTGCAATGAACATGGGTTGCAAATATCTCCTTGAGATTGTGATTTCATTTCCTTCAGGTAGATCCCCAGAAGTGGAATTGCTGGATTAAATGGTAGTTCTATTTTTATTTTTTTGAGGAACCTCCACATTGTTTTCCACAGTGGCTGCACCAATTTATGTTCCCACCCACAGTGCACAAGTGTTCACTTTTTTTTTTTCACCTCCCCAAGTGGCTTCAGCTTCCTCACAGTATGGTGGCCCTGAGTCAGACTTCTTAAATGGTGGCTGAAGATTCCAATATCAGTGTTCCATCAAACAAGATGAAAACGACACCATCTTTTTCTCAGTTGTTGTTTCAGAAGTCATAGCACATTACTTCTATCACATTCTATTGGATAGACATGAGTTACAAGCCTGCCAGATTCAAGAGGAGGGGACAAAGACTCTCTCTTGATGAAAAGATTGTCAAAAAATATAAACATACATAAAATATAAAGATATAATTGGCAGATATATCTTAAAACTGATGTAATGTCTAAGCTTTAAACACATTAACTCACAATACCTCTACATCAATTATAAGGTAGAGTATTTCCCTAAAAATTGAAAGACAGTGAGCTATGCTAAAGATAATACTCAGCTCAAGGACCTGGACACATCTTTTTTTAGATATCCAAAGGACTAGACCAGGATTGGCAAACTTTTTCTGCAAAGGGCCAGATTGTAAATATTTTAGGCTTTGCAGGCCATATGGTCTCTGTTGCAACTTCTTGACTCTGCTGCTATAGTACAGAAGCAGCTGTAGACAACACATAAACAAGTGAGCATGGATGTGTTTCAATAAAACTTTATTTATGAAAACAGGCAATGAGCCAAATTTGGTGCCCAGGTCATCGTTTACTGACCCTGGACTAGACCATGGTTCTTTACTGATCTCCAGACTAGCCATGGAGGGGACAGTGCTCAGTGCCAGATACCAAGAAAAGTGATGCTGATATTGATAGGTCTGGCCTTAGGTAACTTGAGATGCTTTCTCTACTGACCTCTGATGGCTAATTGAGGGTCTGAAGGTACTCCTAAATTTTCCTCATCATCAAAGTACCAGCTGGGAGAGTTTACCTAAAAATACATTTACATAAAAATATAATTTCTTTTGATTGGCCATGCAGATCCTTTATTAAAGAGCAGCGATTGTTCAGTCTTGGCTAGTGGAGAGTGAAAATTATGGATATCAGCAGGTCCTTGGAGAATCTTTTAGGGCCATACTTAGTAGAGAGGATGGAACAGATTCAAGTCCAGGACTCTAGTTTCAAGAAAAAGCCTTTGTCAGATTAAGGCAGTTCTTCTGAAATATTTTCAGAGATAGTCTGGTAAACCTGAATATTATCAGAACAACAATTTTCAGCATGGACCAAAATAGAAACCCAGCATTATGATTTAGGGCACAATAAAAGCTGATTGAAAGGTTAGGATCCCTCATTATCAAAAGAACATCACAGGGATCAATGATCTCTGATGTAGGACCTAATTCATCACACATCCCTTTATGGCCAGCTTCATTGCCAGGTCTTGCCCTTTCTGGCTAGGAATCTGTGTTAGTACAAAGGAGTGTGAGTGACATTTGACTTAATGTCATGGCCCCTTGTCTGCTCTATCTGAACTCCCAAGTTAAATCAGCTCTAGTTATTTATATGGTCTCTGGGGCTGTGTTTCTAGGGGAAAGATATTCACTCTTATTTATGGTTCTAACTCAAAGGCTAAGCTGTAAGGTAAAACAGCTAACATGTCACCCAATAGTTGCACACTATTACTTTGGCACAGAATTACATTTGCATTCTTTGTCATAATTTCAGTCTAGGAACATATGGAATGGGATCGCTGCCATGGAAGGAGCCAGTCTTTCTCCTACAGTCTTATTTGCTGTTCTCCTCTATTCCTTTTGTTCTTGTAACCACAGGGGTTTGACCTTACAGAATTTGACCATGACTATTGCTGTCTAACACACAGACATGGACCAACTCATGATATGACAGACTCAATTCTAAGGCTCAAAAATATATTGAACTTCTGAAAATAGGCAACAACTTCCAGAGCACAGAAGACAGAATTATACGGTGGTGAGATGATAGATCATTTTATCTGTCAATTACTAGTAAGTGGGTGCAGCATCCACCAATTTATTTAATCTCTCTGCGACTCAATTTCTTTACCCGTAAAATGGAGGCGATTTAACATACTACGTAGGGTTCTTGTGAAGATGGCATTTAATGATATTCATAAAGTGCTCGATGCAATACTGGGCACAATATATTCCCTCAGTTAATGGAAACTGTGATCTTTGGGTTTATGAATTTGATGCCCCATAGATGTGGGGCTTTGTCAAATGCTTGCTTTGGCCTGAGGTATGTGGTAAATGACAGCACATGAATTCTGAGCCCAGACTTTAAGAGCACCTTGTGTTTTTGCTTGCTCCTCTGGGAGTCATTATTATTCTTCCCAGGTACCCTGGGCCCCAGAATGGGAGCAGAGTGACCCCAGATGACTTGAGCCTTATCTGAAATCTGGAGCCAAGGCCAAGAAAGTGTGCTGAAGATAGCTGAATCCTAGCTGACCTGCAGGCACATGAGTAAGAAACCATTGCCTATTGTGGTGTACCATTGATATTGTTATATGGCAACCCCTAACTAATGCAGCCATGAAAAGAGGAAGACCTTTCAGCCCAGGCATATGGAAGACAGAGGAGTAAGTCAGTAAAGCAAGTTGTCATACTCACTCTGGCAGAAACTCATTGTATGATTTTTGAACAATGCGCCTTGTCTATCTGGCTCTGGTTTCTCCTAATGCGAGGAGATTATACTCATTGTGGATGGCCCAAATATAATACCAATTCTACGTATAAACTCTTCTGTGTCTATAGACTAACTGTGCTATGCATATAAACTAATCTGTAATATTTGTTCAGAAATGAGAAAGCGGAAGGGACTCTGTTGAAGTCAATAAAATGAAAAATGACATGGATAAATTGAATAGGACCTGTCCCTAAATTCCTGCCACAGGATAAAAGAGGATCTTGAGAGATTTGGAGGAATTAGATTTAAGGCCAATGAGAAGAGCTACTTTTTATATGAAACTTTTGTAGTTCCTTCTCACAAAGTTATTCTAAAATGATAACACAAGCAAATATATAAACTTACAGTTTTGAGAAAGTTTAAAGCCCAGGGGTCACGGATGAATTTCATCAGCTAGCACAGTGTTTTTTAAAATTACTTGACAACATGTAAAAATGGGAGAGATTACATAAGAATTCATTTCCATAAGAATACAATTTCTTTTACAACATTCCAGGATCTGACAACACAAATCTTCTATTAAAGCAAAGAATAACCATTTGGGGCAGAAAGAGGGCTTTCTTCTTTTGATAGGGCTTAACATTTCTAATTTACTCTAGACCTCTCTGACTTGCAGTACCTACCTTGCTCCCAAAACCCCTTGAGGTTACAATCCTTGGTTTTGAGGAAGCCTCAAGACTAAGTTGATATACAGAGACCTTGAGTACATCAAAATCATCATCAATAGTTTTAAATTGTTGTCCTGTAGAGTAACTGGATCCTTTCCCAAGGAGGCATCTGGTGTGTCCATCCTGGAACAACTCAGGAGTCTATGTTTCTATATACTTTATAGAGAACAAGTTAGTTGAGGCTCTTCTTTCAATGTTGGACTTTAAATGGGCAATTTCATGTCAAAACTGAACCCATCCTCCTGTCTCCTACCTTGTTCCTTTTCCTTTATCCCACACTTTGGTCAATGGTGTTACCCATTCACTCAGGCTAGATACCCCAAGATCCAGTTTTTTTCTTTCTTTCTCTTCATTATAGCTAATTTCATACCAAAGCTGTAACTTCTCTGAAATCTCCTTTGCTTCAATCCCTCTTTATTCTGTTCACATGGCCACTACTTTAGCACAGATTTAGCTGGACTATTATTAAAAAAACAAAAACAAAAAGAATCCTGAATGCTAATTGGTATGTCTGATTTTTCATATACCCACCTCCCCACTCCCAACTCCACCCTATAATAAACAGAGATTTCTAAACATGGATCAATCATGTCACCCTCCTTTTAAAAACTTTTCAATAATTGATTTGTCATTGTTCATAAACTCCTCAATGCAAGAGTTTTCAAAATTGAGTTCTATCTTCTTAAATCTTATCCCTTGCTACCCTTTGCCAAAAACTCTATGTCATGGCCATTCTGATACAGTTACAAGATAAACTCTTCATATGTATGACTATTTATTTATTTATTTATTTATTTATTTATTTATTTATTTAGGTCTCCCTGCCTTTCTTCCACCTTCCATGGCTGTCAATTATCTCTTTTCCTTTGGAGTCATTTCTGGATCTCCTTAAACATAAATCAGATTTAATTGTATCATTCCCTCCCACTGCTATTTTTTAAAAAGATTTTTACCTATTTATTCATGAGAGGCACAGAGAGAGGCAGAGACACAGGCAGAGGGAGAAGCAGGCTCCCTGCAGGGAGTCCGATGTGGGACTTGATCCCAGGACCCCAGAATCACAACCTGAGCTGAAGGCAGATGCTTAACCACTGAGCCACCCAGGCGTCCCGCTCCAATGGCTATTTTAAATTTTCTCTATTAGAAGACTCATCTGATGGGCATAATTCATTGTTTTTATATTGCCACATTGTTGGCTCCTGAAAGACAAGATTAGATCTTATTAATCACTGTGGTTCCACTGTCCATCACAGCGCTAAGCACCCTACAGCTATCAGTAAATGTTTCCTTGAATGAATTAATTACAAACAGACTCCTCGGTGTCTCTTCAGTGAGGTTGAGGCCAGGACAATAACATGGGGTTCTTAGTAGATGCTCAGAGAATGCTAGTGTTCATTTCATCTTGTCCCCTTAAACAAAATAGACCTTTATCTGCACATCTAACCCTCTGTTGCTTTCCCCCTTCTCAGACCTTTAACTGTTAATCTCTTCCTAAAATTCACCTTATGATTGTCCACTCAACTATGGCTGCACACTGAAATCATCTAAGGATCTTTCTTTCTTTCTTTCTTTCTTTCTTTCTTTCTTTCTTTCTTTCTTTCTTTCTTTCTTTCTTCTTCTTCTTCTTCTTCTTCTTCTTCTTCTTCTTCTTCTTCTTCTTTCTTTCTCTTTCTTTCTTTCTTTCTTTCTTTCTTTCTTTCTTTCTTTCTTTCTTCCTTTCTTTCTTTCTTCTTTCTTTTTCCCTTTCAAAGAAGTAATGACTGTATTTCATCCACAGAAATTGTCATGTAACTGATCTGGGGGCAGCTTGGGCAATGGGATGACTCTATTGAGCAGCCAAGGTTGAGACCCTGTGATCTAGGTCTGAAGTTGGTACTTTTTTCATTGAAAAGGCCTCATGTGAGCAGCCCCGGTGGCTCAGCGGTTTAGTGCCACCTTTAGCCCAGCGCATGATCCTGGAGACCCGGGATCCGGTCAGCATTAGGCTCCCTGCATGGAGCCTGCTTCCCTCTGCCTGTGTCTCTGCCTCTTTCTTTCTCTCTCTCTCTCTCTCTCTCTCTATCTCTCATGAATAAATAAATAAATAAATACATACATACATACATACATAAATACATAAATAATAAAATAAAATAAAAAGGCCTCACTAAAAAAAAATAATTAAAAAAAAATAAAATAAAAAAGAAAAGGCCTCACTTTTTCAATGGCTCTGTAGGTTCCCAGTTGGCTAGGTCAGCACTAACCAACTTCCCCATGTACAAGGGGAGCCAGATGTGGGAGTTAAAACTAAAAAACTCATATGGGCTCTTTATGATCCTTTAGTTATCTGTGTTGCTTTTCTTGATTTATAGAATAAACCTGACCCCTGCCAGAATTTAAGTATCTCTTCATAGACTAAAGTTTTTTTTTTTTCTCTCTCTCATATATTTTGGTTCTGGGACCTGGAAGCTATGGCTTTACTGTCCTTTCTGGCTTTCCTCTCAACATTTGCCTTGTTCTGCTGAAAACAGGCATCTTTCACTCAGCATCAAAATGTCATGCTAAGAGAGTTTTTAGTATCCAGCTTGTAAGCCAGGGTGAATCTTGAAATTGGCTCTCTACTGGAATATAAGCAGCATGATTCAGGGGTCTTTCCAGCCCCAATCCAGCTGGAACCTTCTTTTAGGACAAGCAGTGTGAGTATATGCCATATGTCAGGGAGTAAGGGCAGTCATATGGATGTGGAGGAAAAAAGATGGGGAGTGAGAGGGAGGAAAAAGAACTTCCTAAGCCTAGCTGGTGAATCTGACTTACGGCACAGGTCATTTCCCCTGGTCTCAATCCTTTCCATAGCTAGGAAAGATGTATTTCTCCTTATCCTTGAATTGGATCGATAAAGTCCTTTTCGATGGTAAATAAAACAGTGCCTCACAAAGTCAAATCTGGAGTATGTGGAGGGAGGAACTGCCTCTAAGGATGGGCAGAGCAGATGCATCGGCATGCCCCCTGATTCCCCCAATACTTCTTGAAGAGATGGAGGGCCATGAGAAAGAAGAAAGGGACCCATGCATAGACAAGAAAATCAGAGCATTCCTGACATATAGGAAGCGGATATGATCAGATTTACAGAGAAACAGAACTGGAGGAAGCAGCTCACAACATATGGGGGAGTAGACTGTGGCCAAGTAGATACAATTTAAGAAAAACTCCAATCCTACAGTCCATAAAATGGAAGACCTTGAAAGTACACACTGAACTCTCTTCAGCTCTTATATGCGTGATACCATACCTCTCTTTTCGTTTTTTAAAATATTTTTTATAGATTTTATTTATATATTTGAGAGAAAGAAAGCAAGCAAGCACGGGGAGGGCAGAGGGAGAGAAAGAGAATCTCTAGCACACTCCCTGCTGAGCACAGAGCCCAGCTCAAGGTTCCATCTCACAACCTTGAGATCATGACCTGAGCCAAAACCAAGAATCAGACTCTTAATTGACTGAGCCCTCTAGGCATCCCTCTTTCTTCTATTTTTTTTTTTTTTTGGTGATATTTGATTAGGGTCCAGAATCCCCGAATTCTTCATAGTTGTCCATGATTGTCATAGGTGGAAACATGCAAATGAAACAGAAAAATCATATTGTTTATCACTGTGAAGACAGAGGTTCTCAGTTTCTAAGGTATGCAATTACCTCTAGGTTTTTTAAAATATAGGTGCCTGGGCTCTCCTCTAGAACCTCTTGAATCGAATCTTTGTGATTCCAAACATCCACACCTCCAAAAGTTCCCAAAGGAGAATCTGAAGCGCTCAGGGTTGAGGATTAAAGCATTTTCTCCAGGCCCCAATTAAGATTTAGATTGAGCTGGGCTGTACCAAATAGACTTAGCATGTGCTTCAGGAGGGCCACAGGTAGAAGAGAGAGATGGAAAAAATTTAATAGGTAGCATAAGAAAACATTCCAAAGTTGAATTAAGATATTCTCTTCAGGTTGAAAGGCCCTCTGGGTACTGAGAAGGATGGATGAATAAAAAACCCATACATGGAATCTCTGATGAGAACATTTAAGGTGTGAAGTATAAAAAGGACATTTTGAACACTGCATGAATCATTATCAAATCTTGGGTGTGGTTGAAGCTGATTAATTCAGGGGAGGAGATAGTCCAGAAGCGTTATGATTTTTATGTCTTACATTTCATGGCTCAGTTTCCTTTCTTTTCTAAAGTGGGAAAAAATAATGGTTTATAGAGTTAAATGAGGAAATTCTTGTAATAGTGACTGGCACATAAGTGCTCAATAAATGTTATTATTATTATTCCACAATAAATATGCTTATTAAGATGATTTGATACTTTTCTTGTACAAAATGTATAGGAAACTTCAATGATCCCAGGGAGAAGGGTCCTGGTGGTAACATAATTAATTTTATTGTTATTTTTTTGTGGCAGTGTCTCTAGTGGTGCATTAGACACGGTGGGAGGCTGCATTGGATGCTCTCCATGGTCTTGCCAGCAAGAGCATTTTGAGGATTTTAAAGATGCATCAGGTGATGTTACAGAGGTGGAATAATAGACTCGAAGTGTCATGACATATCTTTAGCTTTTAGTTCTGATCAGAAAAGGTGGACGAGGATGCTGAAAGCAAAAATGTGACTTCTTGAGGTGCCCAGTGAAGACCCAGGGAGCATCTGAAACCCCAGAGGAACCTGGCTCCATGCCACAGAATGAGCCAGAGATCCTAGTCTGTGGCAGAGAGGCTGTAGCCAAAGTGCAGTAGCACTGTGGGAGTTTGGGAACAATCCCGAGAACTTGGCAGCCAGAGCAGACTCAATGACCTTCGTGAAACTGACAGCTTACTCTGGCTGCTCATTCCCCCTTCTCAGGCTTCTGTCTCTCTTTTGCTTGCAAAGCTAAAAAGGACAGCTTGGAAATTTATTGTCTTCACAGGAGACCCTCAGTCTTGGATTCTCATGGTCCCTAACACAACCAGGGAAAACTATGCAGATACTAAGACAGTTGAGAGTAACAAAGGAAGTCATTGGACAGGTAAGGACTGAAAAATCTTTAAGACGTCCTTTTTTTTCTCAGCTTTTCAGAAGGATCAGATCACGAGTGTGAAGGGTACCGAGATGCCACCTCAAAATACGCCTTTTTGGCATATGGAATATTTTGAACTAAAGGCCATTGAGAACCAGCAGATTCAGGGAGAGCTCTAAATACAGGGCACAAGTTTTCCTTTGGTAAAGGAAATTTACATTTATAAAGAAAATTTCCATTTGTAGAGGGGATTCTTAACAGCTCTTACCAATGGAGAGATCACTTATTTATTCTGCTTATTCACTTTACTGCAAACAAAAACCCTTGCTTACCGTTTCCTGGGTCTTCCCAGATCTTGCCTCCCTCCCAGAAACCCCAGACTCTTTTTTCTTTCTTCAGCCTAAGAAGGTATGGAAAGCCCAAGATCTAACCACCCCTTCGGGTTACTCATTGCTGGGGGCTCCCATGTGCATGCACACATTGTGCCCATGTTAGTAACCTTTTCTTGTTGATCTGCCTTTTGCCAGTCTAAATTACAGGGCACCAGCTGGAGAATGGAAGAAGGGTAGGGGAAAGTGATTCACCCCCTCCTCTACACCAGGCAAGGATCAGAGTAGCATTTGTGTTTCCAGGGTCCCAGGGCTAAAATGGAAAGTTCTCCCTAGAGATTCTAGAATGCCCCAAAGCCAGAGGAGGAAAAGCGATTCAGTAGTGCCACTGTCCAAAATATAGGGTGAAGCATGAGTTAGTAGGTTGCTGTATTTAGCAAGGAGTTCAGAGACAAGGAGATGAAAGTGAGTACAGATGAGCATCACACCAGATTCTAAGCATCTCTAGAGCAAGTATATTGTCTGCCATTGGGTTTCCCAGCCCCTGGTGTATTGTCTGGAAAACACCTACTTATTTATATAGTGACTAACTTAATGATCAAATGATTTTAAAAGGAAGGGGTTAGGAGTTAAAAGAAATATTATCTCCTGCTCATGACTTTTTTATGAGCTGACTGGAGTGTATTCAGTGGTTGTGTTGACTCTGCTTCAAGGGCTCCGAGTGGAGGACAAACATTCCATTTTTTATCTCCTACTGGTTTCCAGGTACCATGTAAGGCATGAATGATGCGGGAATAAAAAAGACATGGTGTCTTCCCCTGAGAAGCTCAAAGCTTCACAAAATAAATGGCATTCTTACTCCCCATTTAATGATAAGTAGTTTTCCAGGCACAGAAAAAGTATTCCAAGAAATGCAATCTTGTATGCTAGGACCCAGCTGGAAATTCACTAAAGTGGTCACATGTAGTTAGAGCAGAAGGTAGGTTGGAAAGGGTAGTGATAAATAATGTTTGTAAAGTACCCAGAATTGGGCCAATTAGTAACTATCCTTTATCTTTAAAGTATTACTTCATCATGTTGTGGTTGATCAATAACGATAAAAGGATTTTATGAGATCTTAGGTTTTGGTAAGAATGACTCTGGGTAGACATTTGAAAAAGGGAATGACATGGTTGACACTGGAGGCAGAATGACCAAACATGGGAACATTTTCTTGCCCACGTGAGAAATGATGAGACTCAGACCTAATATCTGGAAATGGCAGGAGGTAGAAAATAAGAAGACTAATTTGAGAACAGTTTAGGAGTTGAAATCAAGATTTGCACAGATGACATGATACTGTACATAGAAAACCCAAAAGACTCCACCCCAAGATTGCTCAAACTCATACAGCAATTCAGCAATGTGGCAGGATACAAAATCAATGCCTAGAAATCAGTGGCATTTCTATACACAATGAGACTGAAGAAAGAGAAATTAAGGAGTCAATCCCATTTACAATTGCACCCAAAAGCATAAGATACCGTGGAATAAACCTCACCAAAGAGGTAAAGGATCTATACCCTAAAAACTATAGAACACTTCTGAAAGAAATTGAGGAAGACACAAAGAGATGGGAATACATTCCATGCTCATGGATTGGAAGAATTAATATT
>NC_132845.1:61996686-62001686 GCF_048164855.1 Canis lupus baileyi
TTTTATTGACAGGGCGCTCCATTCTGTCGGAGCCGCTCTCTTTTGGAGTCGCCTCCTCCCACCCCCCCCACCCCGCCCCCTCCGCTCCTTCCTCTTCCTCCTCCCTTTCCTTCCTCCTCTCCCCCGCAGCCTGGAGCCCGAGAGGAGATGAGAAGCCCTTGTAGTTTTAAATTCAATGTGACAGTTTCGGAAAGAGCGGATGATGAATCTCCTATTATTGGATCAGTCTATTTGCCGCTCAATGTCTCTCTGTAATTGGAGCAACATCACTTTAAAGGTTCAGAGAGTACAGCATTTCTGGTGAAAAATCCCCACAACACGCCGGTGAATGTTTTAAAGGGAAATCTATTAGTGATTTGCAGAGGGGCGGGGAGCCCGCGGCGGGGGAGGCGCGGGCTCCGGCCAGCGGGGACCGGAGTGGGGGGCTCGCCGGGGACCCCTGCCTGGACCGCTCCCCGAGCCCGCGCCCGCCCAGCGCCCGGCCGCGCCCCTCCCTCTCTGCCGCCCCCCCCCTTGTTGTGACAGTTCCTGATACTGTTTATTGAGGTGCATGTCAGGTATAATTAGCAATCGATATGGAAAACGTTTCCTTGCACCCAGCACGCCTCTGACGTCAGAGCCGATTAGCGCTTCTTATTGGTCCCAAATTCCCCGGGCCGCGGCTAATTATCGGGAGCTTGATGTTGATAAAGTAAAGCGCCGGAGTGCGGGCGAAGCATGTGTAGGGCTCCGGGTCCCTGTCTCCGCCGCCGCCGCCGTCCGCGCCTCCCGCCGCTGGCCCGCCCCGGCCCCGGCCCGCGCCCCCGCGCCCCGCCGCCGGCCCCGCCGGCCCCCCGCGCGAGATGATGGACGGCCGCCTCCTGGAGCACCCGCATGCCCAGTTCGGGGGCTCGCTGGGCGGCGTGGTGGGCTTCCCCTACCCGCTGGGCCACCACCACGTGTACGAGCTGGCCGGCCACCAGCTGCAGTCGGCCGCCGCCGCCGCCGCCGCCGCCTCGGTGCCCTTCTCCATCGACGGCCTGCTCAGCGGCTCGTGCGCCGCCGCCGCCGCCTCGGTGGTCAACCCCACGCCGCTGCTGCCGGCCGCCTGCGGGGTGGGAGGCGACAGCCAGCCCTTCAAGCTGTCAGGTAGGCGAGGCGGGCGCGGAGGGGTGGGCAGTAGGGCACCCTCGTCGGGCGCACGAGCTGGGGCGCGGGCGGCTGCAGGACGGGCACCGGCTGCCCAGGCTCAGGGCAGGCTCGGGCTGCCACCCCGGCGCAGGGCGCCCAGACCCCGGCGGCCCGCAGGTACGGAGGGGGTGGATGCGGCTGGGGCCCTGGGCCCTGGCTGAGC
The DNA here is from genome assembly GCF_048164855.1 of Canis lupus baileyi. Taxonomy (NCBI): domain Eukaryota; kingdom Metazoa; phylum Chordata; class Mammalia; order Carnivora; family Canidae; genus Canis; species Canis lupus. The sequence continues at coordinate 61,998,020 of NC_132845.1, forward strand.
CCTGCGGCGTCCTCTGCGTGCCCGCAGACTCGGGGGACCCCGACAAGGAGAGCCCGGGCTGTAAGCGGCGGCGCACCCGCACCAACTTCACCGGCTGGCAGCTGGAGGAGCTGGAGAAGGCGTTCAACGAGAGCCACTATCCCGACGTGTTCATGCGCGAGGCGCTGGCGCTGCGCCTGGATCTGGTCGAGTCCCGAGTGCAGGTAAAGACCCGCCGCAGTTCCTCCCGGGAGCCAGCATCCCGCAGCTAGGCCTGCCCGGCGCCGGCCCCGCCTTTGTTCTAGGTGGGGGACCGCGGCCCCGCGGCCGAGCCCGCCTCGCGCTCGCCGGCCCGGAGGTGGTGCTGGGGTTCTGGGGCTCAGCACCTCACGGGGAGCGGGCCCCAGGCGGTTTGGGAGGGGGCCGACCACAGCCGCGAAGTAGCCAGAACAGCAGCTGCGTCTGAACCGGGGAGCTGCGTGGTGGGGGTCGGGCGACGTCTCGACACGAGGTCTCAGAGGGCTGGGCGGGAACAGCGGCCCAGGGGTGGGATGGGGGGCGCCAGCCGGGCTGGGATCTTGGAGAGACCTGGAGCAGTCAGACCCGGCGCCTCCTGACCCTTGCGGAGAATCTTGGTGCACCGGGCCGGAGCAAACGCGTTTGTTTGTTTACCTCTTGCCTCTAAAATATTCAGATGGAGACCTGTATTTATTCTTGGCTTTGCACAAGGAGGCTAGCTGAGGAAGAGGAGGCCGAAACTTAACAGTTAACAAATTGGGGGCAAAGGTTTTTGAATCTTTGATATACTCTCCGTTATATCTCCCCAATCCCCACCCGCCCCCCCCACACACACACACCGGACTTTGATTTCATTCAGAGACTGCTGGCGTTATTCTTTTTAAAAATACAGCATCAATTTGGTGGATTAAAAATTCAAGATGAAGTGTGCACACTCAGATGTTTCTCTGAAGTACAGAAATCTTTTTTTCTGGCGTCGGGATGGTGGAGAGTGGGGTATGCGGCTGCAGCGGTGGGTGTAGGGCTTTGAGGCAGAGGTCGGCTCGACGCCTGTTTAGCATCAACAGCTTTGTCTAAAAAGGTGTTCTCCACCTGTGCTTGCACTGCCCCTCATGACCTCTTCTGTTTGCAAATCATTTCATCCAATTCTTATACATGTCTTAAGTGAAAACCTCTTCGTTTCTCCCCTGTACGATAATGAGCATTTCTTGGTGACAAGTGAGCGTGGAATTTACACCAAAAAACAAAAACCCAGAAGTATTTGAAAGAAGGAAGGGAGGAAGGAAGGAAGGAAGGAAGGAAGGGAGGGAGTGAGTTACAGCCTTGGAGAGGTTGGCACCAGCAAGGCTCCCTGTGACCAGGCCGGGCCTGCTATTGTGCGGGGTCTCTCCGCGGCCACAACAAAGAATTGGAATTATCGCGATCTCTTGGGGAGGGTGGTGTGCCTAAGGCCCATCAGGGACTTGACTGTGTGTGTGTGTGTGTGTGTGTGTGTGTGTGTGTGTGTGCTGTGTGGGAGCTAGTGTCTAGGGCCGCTGCTCCCCAGGACAAGGCCGGCAGGGAGGATAGAAGAGGCTACCTGGGCCCAGGCCTCTTCTGCTGGCCTAGCAGCTGGCCTCTTGCTCCCCTGTTTGTCTCCCCCACTGGCCTAAGCCAGGCACAACTGGTTTCAGGGGGTGTGTTGGTGCCTTGGCCTGGAGCCCCTAGAAAGAAGGCCGTGTGCGAGTGCGTTGGGGGGCAGGCCGCTGGAAAACCTCCCCCTAAGTTTGGCTTCCCAGGACCTTCTAGAAGAAGAAGCACCCAGATTTCCCTTCACGGGAAACCCCAAAATCTGGCCTTTGACTCAGTCTCCAGGGGGCCGAAGACAGGTGTGGAGGGCAGCTGAGCCCAGCCACTGGTGGTCCTCAGGCCAGACGGTCAGCACCAGGCCAGGCAGGCCGCTTAGAACAGGAGCTGTGAGAAGCCAAGAGGGGCAAGGAGGGGCCCTGCTCCCTGCCTGCCTCCCGACCAGGAACCAGACGCCCTCAGGGGCCAGACCCGGCGGAGCCCAAGGAAGGGGCAGCTCCCAGTTTCCCGAGGTGAGAAGCCAGAGTGGGAAGCCGGCCGAGAGGCCCCATCTACCTCCTTCTGGGTGGAAAAGATGCTCTTTGGAACCTTCAGCTTGAGTGCCGAAAGCCAGCTCAGGGCCGGCCGGCTGCGTGCCTTGGCTCCCAACCCCTGGCCGGAGCCGGGGGGCAAGCAAGGCCCGTCTGGGGGGAGCGGGGAGGCCCGAAGCCCCAGCGGCAAGCCTGCTGCCTGATTGTACCTTCCTTTCCCCTATCCGGCTGCTCTAGGTCTGGTTCCAAAACCGCCGGGCCAAGTGGAGGAAGAAGGAGAACACGAAGAAGGGGCCGGGGCGGCCGGCTCACAACTCACACCCGACCACGTGCAGTGGCGAACCAATGGACCCAGAGGAGATCGCGCGCAAGGAACTAGAGAAGATGGAGAAGAAGAAGCGCAAGCACGAGAAGAAGCTGCTGAAGAGCCAGAGCCGCCACCTGCACTCGCCTGGAGGCTTGTCCCTGCACAGCGCGCCCAGCTCGGACAGCGACAGCGGCGGCGGCGGCCTGTCCCCGGAGCCGCCCGAGCCGCCGCCGCCCGCCGCCGCGGCCAAGGGCCCCAGCGCGCTCGCCGCCGGCGCCTCCGGCTCCGCGCCCGCACCCGCACCTCCGGGCGAGCCGCCCGCGCCGGGCACCTGCGACCCCGCCTTCTACCCGAGCCAAAGAAGCGGCGCCGGCCCGCAGCTGCGGCTGGGCCGCCCCGCGGACAAGGACGCGGCCCCGTGCGCGTCCGGGGCGGCGGCGGAACGCGGCGCCGCCGGCCTGCCGAAGGCCAGCCCGTTCAGCGTGGAGAGCCTGCTCTCCGACTCGCCGCCGCGCCGGAAAGCCGCCCCCGCCCCCGCCCCCGCCGCCGCCGCCGCCGCCGCCGCCGCCGCGGGGCTGGACTTTGCGCCCGGGCTGCCGTGCGCGCCGCGGACCCTCATTGGCAAGGGCCACTTCCTGCTGTACCCCATCACGCAGCCGCTGGGCTTCCTCGTGCCGCAGGCCGCGCTCAAGGGCGCAGCGGGGCCCGAGCCCGCGCCCAAGGACGCGCCGCCCGCGCCCGCCGCGCCGCCCGCGCCGCCAGCTCAGGCCAGCTTCGGGGCCTTCCCGGGGCCCGGCGGCGCTCCGGACTCGGCCTTCGCGCGCCGCAGCCCCGACGCCGTCGCCTCCCCGGGGGCCCCGACCCCGGCGCCCTTCCGGGACGCGGCTGCGGCTGCGGCTGCGGCCGAGGGCGGCGGCGGCGGCGGCGGCGGGGATGGAGCGGATTCGTCCCCCCTCGCGCCCCCCCTCGCGCCGTCGCCCGGGCCAGGCCCTCGAGCTGCCAGCCCCGCCGGGGAGCCCGCCTTGTGCGGGGCCGCAGAGCCCGGCGCCGAGCCCCGACCCAGCGCGCCGGAGGGCGAGGAGGTGGACATGGACTGAGGGGCATCGGGGCCAGCAGAGGCGCTCCACCGGCCGTGCCCGCTCACTCAGGCTCGACTCACACAACGAAATCAGGTGATCGGCTTAGAAACACTGCTTTTTCCTCTTTCTTCTGTTTTCTTCCTTTTATTATTATTATTATTTTTTTTTTTTTTAACGAAAACCGCTGT